>NC_083326.1:44790362-45090362 GCF_963455315.2 Globicephala melas
GCCTCCATGACCATGTTTGTCAGAAAGAAATTTCACTTCCAATTCGTATATGGATGCATCTGCCAGGAAATCCCTGGTGATATGCAGAACCCTAGCTGCAAGAGAGCCTGGGATACGTAGTCTTTAGCATTCTGGGTAAGTATTTGAGCTTACCCAGAGTATAGACTACCAACACCCAAAAGATAAATCAAGATGGAATGGCCACCAAATGCTGGAAGGAGATTAGGGAGTTGTTAGAAAAGATACTAGGGGAATTATAGCCATACTTTCTCTGAATGTTTCTAAGGGTTTGATCTCTCATAGATCACGTAAATGAATTGTGTTACTCTCAGACCAACAATTAGGTATTTTACAGTGCATTATAATAGCTGTCCTTTTACTCTTTAAAATAATTTTCTTAAGAATGTGATACAGGAAAAACACTGAAAAACATCCATGTTAATATTTTATCTGCTTGTATTGGAGATTTCTTTTACTCAGTTGGTAACACTGCTAAATCCTGAGTCTTCTTACCAAATGATTTTTTAAAATTACTTCTCATGTAAGAAATGACAGCATTTCCATGCTGGACAACAGGAGGTCATTTATAGTCAATTTAGCTCATGCCATTTACTATAATCATACGAACCACTGCACTTTCATATCCAGTGTTATTTATTACAGAAACTGAACAACATATCTACACTCTGATGTGAGGTATAGGTCATAAAATTTAAACTTTATAACATATCAGTATAGATGTGAGAGCAAACCAGTTTGATTTATAAGCATTTTAAAAATAAAATCAGATGGTGCATGAGTAAGACGTGGACATCACCTTCCTCCCAACAAATACATCAGAAATACATCAACATATGGAACAACTCCTACAGAACACCTATTGAACGCCATCAGAAGACCTCAGACTTCCCAAAAGGCAAGAAACTCCCCATGTACCTGGGTAGGGCAAAAGAAAAAAGAAAAAACAGAGACAGAAGAATAAGGATGAGACCTGCACTACTGGGAGGGAGCCGTGAAGGAGGAAAAGTTCCCACACACTAAGAAGCCCCTTCACTGGTGGAGATGGGGGGTGGTGGTGGGGAATCTTCGGAACCACGGAGGAGAGCGCTGCAACAGGGACGCAGAGGGCAAAGTGCAGAGATTCCTGCACAGAGGATCGGTGCCAACCAGCACTCACTTGCCTGAGAGGCTTGTCTGCTCACCCACCAAAGTGGGTGCAGGCTGGGAGCTGAGACTTGGGATTCAGAGTTCAGATCCCAGGGAGAGGACTGGGGTTGGCTGCATGAACACAGCCTGAGGGGACTAGTGCACCACAGCTACCCAGGAGGGAGTCCGGTAAAAAGTCTGGAACTGCCTAAGAGGCAAGGGACCATTGTTTCGGGGTGCACGAAGAGAGGGCATTTAGAGCACCACCTAAACGAGCTCGAGAGACGGGCACGAGCCGCAGCTATCATATCGGATCCCAGAGATGGGCATGAAACGCTAAGGCTGCTGCTGCAGCCACCAAGAAGCCTGTGTGCAAGCACAGGTCACTCTCCACACCTCCCCTCCTGGGAGCCTGTGCAGCCCGCCACTTCCAGAGTCCTGTGATCCAGGGACAACTTCCCTGGGAGAACACACGGCATGCCCCAGGCTGTTGCAACGTCACACCGGCCTCTGACACCGCAGACTCTCCCTGCATTCCATACCCCTCCTTCTTCCCAGCCTGAGAGAGCCAGAGCCCCCTAATCAGCTGCTCCTTTAACCCCGTTCTGTCTGAGCAAAGAACAGATGCCCTCAGGCAACCTACACACAGAGGCGGGGCCAAATCCAAAGCTGAACCCCAGGAGCTATGTGAACAAAGAAGAGAAAGGGAAATCTCTCCCAGCAGCCTCAGGAGTAACGGATTAAATCTCCACAAACAACTTGATGTACCCTGTATCTCTGGAATACCTGAATAGACAATAAATCATCCCAAAATTGAGGTGGTGGACTTTGGGAGCAACTGTAGACTTGGGGTTTGCTATCTGTATCTAATTTGTTTCTGATTTTATCTTAGTTTAGTATTTGGACTTTATTATCATTAGTAGATTTGTTTATTGATTTGGTTGCTATGTTCCTTTTCTTTATATATATATATATATATATATATATATGTTTTTCTCTTTTTGTGAGTGTGTATATATATGCTTCTTTGTGTGATTTTCTCTGAATAGCTTTGCTTTTACCATTTGTCCTAGGGTTCTGGCTGCTTTTTTTTTTTAGTATAGTTTTTAGTGCTTGTTATCATTGGTGGATTTCTTTTCTGGTTTGGTTGCTTTCTTCTTTCTTTCTTTTTTCATTGCTTTTAAATTTTTTTTATTTTTAATAATTTTTAAAATATTTTATTTTAATAATTTTATTTTTTTGTGTATCATTCATTCATTCTTTCTTTCTTTATTCTCCCTTGTCTTCTGAGCCATGTGACTGACTGACAGGGTCTGGGTGCTCTGGCCGGGTTTCAGGCCTGTGCCTCTGAGGTGGGAGAGCTGAGTTCAGGACATTAATCCACCAGAGACCTCCCAGCTCCACATAATATCAAACAGCAAAAGCTCTCCCAGAGATTTCCATCTCAACACTAAGACCCAGCTCCACTCAACGACCAGCAAGCGACAATGCCAGACACCCTATGTCAAACAACTAGCAAGACAGGGACACAATCCCACCCATTAGCAGAGACGCTGCCTAAAATCATAATAAGCTCACAGACACCCCAAAACAGGGAGCGGGAAGGGTAAGCTGTGACGAAGTGAGAGAGTGGCATGGACATATATACACTACCAAATGTAAAATAGATAGCTAGTGGGAAGCAGACACATAGCACAGGGAGATGAGCTCGGTGCTTTGTGACCACCTAGAGGGGTGGGATAGGGAGGGTGTGAGGGAGACGCAAGAGGGAGGACATATGGGGATATATGTATATGTAGAGCTTATTCACTTTGTTATAAAGCAGAAACTATCACACCATTGTGAAGCAATTATACTCTAAGAAAGATGTTTAAAAAATAAAATAAAATAAATTGTTAAGATACTTGTGTATATGAAAAATGTCCCAGTCCCATAATCAGCTGAGTTATTTGTATTTTCCTGAAGCTTATATCCACTTTGCCATCCAAACCTTATTGTTCCTTTCACATACCAATCATTCTCTGTGCCATTTACCTAGCACTGAGACCAGGACAAGGATGTTTTAACCTTACTTTCCAAGCCCATCCTATTGTTGTCATTGATGGATATCATTGTTTAAGACTGAAAATGTTGCTTCTGGAACCGATCAAATGTAGTGATTTGCATTTGCTTGCATAGAAAGAACTCTACTTACAAAACTGAGGCGTGTAACACAATAACATTTTTTTTTTCAGAACTGTAATTGTCTTGAGCCTTAGGCCCCTCATATATTTTTCCGTCTCATTTGTGTACACACTCTGTCATGCTTTGGTATTTGTAATCAGAATCTGAAAATTACAAGTTCAAGTATATAGAAACTTCTCCTTACCCCTCTCTAAAATGACAGTAAGCCAAAAAGCGAACAAAAAACTAAAAGAAAGAAGACATGTTTATGCTTAATTTCATAGTTAAAAAATAGTTCTTGTTTTAGAGATTTATCTGGCACTGGATTTAAATGAATAGTCTAGCTTCTAACTAGGATCTATTCCTGAATTGATTCCATAAACAGTTTTGCTTGCTAGGGATTTACTCCTGGTATTTGGAGAAATGGAGACTGGTCATATTTTGTATTAACTGATTATTTTTATCTTTTGAAAACCCTCGCAGAATGTTGTGTTTCACAGTGTATTGAAATGTAAAACAGCTTCCTTTTACCAAAAAGTGTAGCTGTTGTTGGTTAACACCTCATCAGTGAATTTCACAGACATGTTTTGTTTCCTTTCTGCACACTAAAACCTAGTGTTTTTAGGACTAAAGATCTTGGTCCTGTCACATTAAACTATGACAAGCTCTGAGCCATCCAGCTGATATCAAGACTCAAATAGCTTTATTTACTTCTGAATATACTGGAGGCATTGGGGGGTGGGGGAGACCATGAACATTTTAATATGAGCCAGCTGTGAAGTTTCCAGAGCATCCCTCTGCAGCCAGAGCCGGACTAAGATTAAACCAGGCAAAATGCCTGAAGAGATACTGAATAGGTTTGGTATAAATTACATTGTCCTGCCGACTTGAAAGTGTACATTACTGGAGTCATTAACCATAATCATCCTCAATTACAAGCACTGTATGCCTGCATGCAGCACCCCTGCGAATGCAGCCATTGTTTGCATGCAATGTCTATCATCTGTAAAGACGTTGCCTCCCCTGGATGGACTAGAAGCCACCTCCTCTCTCCTATCCTTTGATCCCAATTTCTCAAGTTTATCTCTAAAATAGTGCAATTAATTAAAGTATTTTTTTGTCCTCTGACAATTCAATATTGTTGAAGATACTAGTTTTTCTTATTTCAGGCTATGGAATGTGTAACGGTTATGACAAGTTTCAGATTAGCTCTAGTTTGTACTATTTGTTTCAGATTAGCTCTAGTTTCAGATTCGCTCTAGTTTATACTATTAGTTTGGCCAATTTTTTAAAAATGATAATTGTCTAATGATTATGTAATGAGATACATAAAGCTTTGTATCACGACGGGGTAGTAAAAGAGGGAAACAAATAGGAAACATGCTTTACAACTAATATATCACAACCTTTCATGATCAGAATCTGTATGCTTTCAGTGAAGGCTGAACTCATCAAGAGTTTGGGGATATATGTTTTTAACTTTTCTTTTGAAATAATCTGACTACTTCAGTAAAAAGTACAAAGGAGCATAAAAATAGTGCAAAGAATTCTCATATACATTTCATGCACATTCCATGAATGTTAACATGTTTTTACACATGATTCATCATTTTCTTTTCAATCTCTATCTGTCCCCTTTTCTTTATCTGTGTGTCCATTTATCTGTGTGTGTGTATAGTTTTTATATTTTTGCAAGACTCAAATTTTACATTTAAATACCTTTTACCTCTAAATACTTCAGCATATTTTTTTAAAGATTTTTTTGATGTGGACCATTTTTAAAGTCTTTATTGAATTTGTTACAGTATTGCTTCCGTTTTATGTTTTGGTTGTTTAGCCACGAGGCAGGTGGGATCTTAGCTCCCCAACCATGGATCAAACCCGCACCCACTGCATTGGAAGGCAAAGTCTTAACCACTGGACCGCCAGGGAACTCCCTACTTCAGTGTATTTATAAATTCAGTGTATTTATTAAAACAGAACATTCCTTTACATAGCCACAATACAATTATCAAAAGGAGGAAAATAACATTGATAATGCAGTATTATCTAATCTATGGACCTTATTCAGATTTTGCCAATTGTGCCACTAATGTCCTTTCCTATTCCAGGATCCAGTCTCTGATGACACATTACCTTTAGTTTTCATATCTGTCAGACTTAACATTGCATTATATTATTGAAAAGTTCAGACCAGTTACCTTCGAGAATGTCTCAAATTTTGAATTTGACTAATTAGTCCATATTGTTAGATGCAGGTTGTATAGTTTTTGCAAGAATCCAGCATGTGTATTGTGTCCTTCTCATTACATCACATCAGGAGGCATCTGGTATTGCTTTGTCCCATCACTGATCATGTGCATCTCGAACCATGGTTAAGGTTGTGTGTGCTCTTGCTCATGGCTAAGGCTGTGGCTGGAGTGTGGAGATCACCTGCTGGGATGTGGTAGGTTTTTTCCTTGATTCTAGAAGGTAATTTGTAATTTTGAAAATTTCTATCTTTTGAACACATTATTTTTGTGTAATTTTCTTTGGTCGTCTTGTTTTTCTGCATTGTTTTTGGAGTAACTATGGGGCAACGTAGATTTAAGTGGCTGACATTTTCCATGGTTATGTGAAAGTATGAGTGGGTCTATTTTAATAGGGAAGTATTTAAAATAAGTATAATTATATGTCTATGTTTTGCCAGTTTATATATTTTGCACTTGGAAATTTTGTTTTTAGTCAAAAAAATACTACACACTATGAGTAATGCTTGAGATACTAGCTGTTTGAGGGAAATAGTGATATTCTTTATTCTTATTGAAGAATCATTAGCATACAATATTATATGAGTTTCAGGTGTACAAGATAGTGATTTGATATTTTTATACATTATGCATCATACGAAGTTATCAACATATTATTGACTATATTTTCTATGCTGTGTAGTACATTCTTGTGACTTATTATTGTATAATAGTAGTTGTACCTCTTATCCCCTTCACCTATTTTGACTCGCCTTTCGCCCTTCTCCCCTTTACCCAAGTAACCATTACTTTGTGCTCTATATCTTTGAGTCTCTTTCTGTTTTATTATATTTGGTCTTTGCTTTATATTTTAGATTTCATGTGTAAATGAAAACATACAGTATTTGTCTTTCTCTGTCTGACTTATTTCACATAGCATAATATCCTTTAGGTCTATGCATGTTGTCCAAGTGGCAAGTTTACATTCTTTTTTATGGCTGATATTCCATTGTTTATGTATATCACAATTTGTTTGTCTATTTATCTATCAGTGGACACTTAGGTTGTTTCCTTATCTTGGATATTGTAAATAATGCTACAGTGAACATTGGAGTGCATATAACTTTTTGAATTATTATTTTGGTTTCTGCTGATAAATACAGAGGTGGAATTGCTGGGTCACATGTTAGTTTTATTTTTAATTTTTTGAGGAAATTCCATACTGTTTTTTATAGTGGCTATACCAATTAACATTCCCACCAACAGTGTACCTGGGTTGCCTTTTCTCCACATCCTTACCAACACTTGTTATTTCTCGTCTTTTTGATGATAGCCATTCTGATAGGCATGAAGTATCATGTGCTCTGACTTCAAACTATATTACAAAGCTATAGTAATCAAAACAGTATGGTACTGGCACAAAAACACTTAGACCAATGGCACAGAATAGAGAGCCCAGAAATAAACCCATGCACATATGATCAGTTAATATATGACAAATGAGTCAATGATATATAATGGAGAAAAGACAGTCTCTTTAATAAGTTTTGCTGGGAAAACTGGACAGCTACATGTAAAAAAATGAAACTAAACCATTTCCTCACACCATGTACAAAAATAAATTCAAAATGAGTTAAAGACTTAAGTGTAAGAACTGAAACCATAAAGCTCCTAGATGAAAACATAGGCAGTATGCTCTTTGACATCAGTCTTAGCAACATCTTTTTAGCTCTGTCTCCTCAGGCAAGGTCAACAAAAGCAAAAATAAACAAATAGGGCTACATCAAACTAAAAAGCTTTTGCACAGCTAAGGAAACTTCCAACAAAACAAAAAGCAACCTACTGAAAGGGAGAAGATATTTGCCAATGATATATACAATAAAAGATTAATTCTAAAACATATAAAGAATGCATACAACTCAATATCAAAAAAACAATCCAATTAAAAAATGGACAGAGAACCAGAATAGGTATTTTTCCAGAGAAGACATACAGATAGTTAATAGCACATGAAAAGATGCTTACCATCAGTAATCATCAGGGAAAGACAAATCAAATCTGTATTTCTTATTTTTAAGGAAAGACAAGTAAAGTGTAGGAGAGGCAAAAAACTTGTATCAGGAATATATTGATACAAGAATCACAAACAATAAAGCTAGTTATTTATAAGTTTTTGTTATTCATTCACTTTCATGGCTTTTGTTTTAGACTCTTCAGTAAATCTCACTGGATTTCCTGTCCTATTTCAGTCTTTGAAGTGGGCAAGGTGCAGACTACATGGGAAGTTCTTTCAAACCCAAGTGGATTCAGTTTTGTATGTACAGTTGTTGCTGAGTTATTTGCCAACTGTTGCAGCAGTATGAGATTACCTTGTGCATTTTTAATAACTTCCTTCAAGCAATGAAAGAAATATCAACAGACTTTTTGCCAAAAGTATACCAGTCCTTAAAATTTATTTAATAGTTATGCCAAAAATTTTTATATATTCTTTTAGATACCACTGTAAATCTAGAAATTAAAAATTATGCATTGCTCACTAAAAATAATTTTATTCTAGAATTTAGCTAATAATAAGGCTATTAATATGAATTTTATCTAAAGCTTCTTAAGTTTGTTTTTATGTTGTTTGGTATTTTTGAATTTTATATTTTTCTATTAGTAAGCAAAGTGGTATTTGAAAATATTTCCCTTAGATATGGGGCACAGAATCTGTTATTGAGATTTCATACTTTATCTATAATTTAATATGTATGAATAAGTGTGAAAGTTAGTCCCCATTCAGCATCCTGGAATTCAAAGACAATTGTCAGATAGATAGAAATAACAAAAGAGAAAAGAAAAAAATAATAATTAGTTGATAACTTTATGTTATGGACAGAAGGTTTTTACACCCCCTCCCCCTGCTAATTCATCTGTTGAAATCCTAATCCTCAATGAGATAGTATTAGGAGGTAGGCCTTTGGGAGGTAATTAGGTCATGAGGGTAGAACCCTCATGAATGGAATTATTGGCCTTATAAAAGAGCCCCCTGAGATTTCTTTCTTGTCCCTTCTGCCTTGTGAGGATACAAGAGAACATGACCATCTGCAATCCGGAAGACGGCCCTCACCTTAACCAGACCATGCTGGCTCCCTCACCTCAGACTTCCAGGCTCCAGAACTATGAGAAATAAATTTCTGTTTTTAAAAGCCATCCTATCTATGATACTTAGTCAGCCCACATTGACTAAGACATTTGGCTAAGTAATTTATCTGTCTCATTATTTAGAATAAATTTTCTAAGCTACTAGTTATGCAGGAAATCCCACAAAAAATGGAAGAATCTTCTTTCAGGAAAACTAAAACAAGATACCTGAGAATATTTCTGAAATGTCCAGCAATAATCGTCAGCAATATTTATCATATTCTGGGATAGGTAGAATATTTTTCACTACCTTCTCCACAAGTACTACTTGGAATCCCCTGTCCCAAGTAATACTAATAATAATAGCTACAGTTAGCTATTTACCATATGGGTTTACCACATGCCAAGCTCTGTCCTAACTGCTTTAAATAAACAAACATGTTATCATCCATACAATGCCCTATGAATTAGGTTCTAATATCATACCACTTTTAAAGATGAGGAAACTGAGGCAAAGAGTTTAAGTAGCTTACCTGAGGTTATCCATCTAGTGAGTGAACGAAAAAGTCACCGTTTTAACAGAACATGCATTTATAGCAGAGAATGACTGAGACACATTTGGCTTCAGTGTTCATGCCCTTTGACCAGCAACATTGAAAACTATGATGTATAATTTGGGAATCTGGTATATTCACATCTGGCATATACACAGAAAACTTAATATGTTAAGAAGCTATTAAAAATCCCTAACAAAAAAAAATGTGAAACAACAAATTAACAATTCACTGGTGAACATTTTCAAATTTTATATTTTAGCTTGCAGTATTTGATTAATAAAACTCACACTTTAGAGATCAAAATGCTACAAGTATAAAATTAAAAATAACATTCCTTATCTGGTATATGTATAGTAGAGCAGATGGCCTTTGTTTTTTTAATTTGTAAGTTCTTTCAAAAATCACCCCCACCTTTGATTTCTGAATGCTCTTAATCAGGTGATTCTCGCCCCCGGATCTAATGTCTACTCTTGTACAGGCTACTTGCACTTTAGTGAAATAGAAGTGGCAATCCTTTAAAGACTTTTGAACTTAACAAAATTTGATATTTTAGAATTGCATGATACCATAAAATCTTACCAGAGTGACACAGATAGAATTACAACAGCAATAAAAGCAAGTTTATTTAGATGTTTAAAAAGTTACTCAAGGGCTTCCCTGGTGGCGCAGTGGTTGAGAGTCCGCCTGCCGATGCAGGGGACACGGGTTCGTGCCCCGGTCTGGGAAGATCCCACATGCCGCGGAGCGGCTGGGCCCGTGAGCCATGGCCGCTGAGCCTGCGCGTCCGGAGCCTGTGCTCCGCAACAGGAGAGGCCACAGCGGTGAGAGGCCCACGTACCGATAAAAAAAAAAAAAAAAAAAAAGTTACTCAAATGTCAGGCAGTGATTCTGTTCTATGTAGGAGGCCTAGGAATCTGGGGTGGCAAATTCCAGGTAGAGATCTCGCAGCATCAGTAGTTGTGTCAAACTGCTAGAGATGCAAAGGGACATTGCAAACAAATCTTAGTACTCTTAGACCTTAGGGAAAAAGCTAATAACATCTGATGCGGGAAAATGTTTGGAAAAAGTTATTTTTATAATTAAAAGGAATGTATGGGCAAATTAAAGGAGAACACGTATAATTAGAACGAGTCATAGCAGTTCTGTGCACGTTGGTAAACTGTCTTGTAGAGCTAGTTCCCTGCTTCTCAACATCTGTTTTTTGTTTTTTACTGTATGAAATAAAAATTGTAAACGTTTTCAGAGTTTACATTGTTACAAAAATGTAACCCACAGGATTCTTGCATCCCGTCATTTTGGGTGTTTGTTAGAAATGCAACTTTTTAGGTTCCATCCCAGATCTGCTGAATAAGAATCAAAAGCGGTTGAGTCTGGGCAGGTGCCAATTTTAAACATCACAGGTGAATTTTGCACATCTAAAGATTTAAGAGCCCCTGGAATAGAGACTCTGTATGGCCCAGAGAACATAAAAATAACATTATCTTTATTCATAGTTTAGTCTCAGTTAGAAGGTTGAACGAAATCCTAGTGGTTGAAACTGGATGCTTAAAGAGGCAGGAATGGATAACCACCATTACTTTTCAGGATGCACTGCCTTGGCTTAGTTCTTCCTCTCCAGGCAGTATCAGGACATTCAAATCACAAAAATAGTGTAGAGAAAGGGAAAGGAGTAAAGAGAAGGAGATGGCATATGGGGAAAGGGAGGAAAAATATGTGTTCATATATATGTGTGTGAGTGTATATATATATTTAAAATGTTTGAATTGCAACAGTAAATTATGAAGTGATAAAAAAATCACAAAAATACAGAAAATGTAGCATACACTTTTTTGAGACTACTAGCCTGGAAAAGGATAAGACATATTCACATATACTCCTTGATATATATGGTAATAAAGCCAAATGTTTCTTTCTGAATTCAACTTTCTCATCCCCACTGTAGAATCAAACCAATAACACTGACTAGTATTAAAACCCAAGCCCCAATATTCACACCTACTCCATCCTCATCTTTAAAAGTAAACGCCAGGACTTCCTTGGCGGTGTCCAGTGGTTAAGACTCTGCGCTTCCAGTGCAGCAGGGGGCCCTGGTTCTATCCCTGGTTGGGGAACTAAGATCCCACATGCTGTGTGGTGCAGCAAAAAAAATGCCAGAAGTTACATGGGACTCACCACATCTCCTCGCTGAAAGCTAGCACTGGCCAGAACCAAAATTGCCAAATTGCACCAAATACCTAAAAACTCTGGGAAGCCCATTATATTTAGGTCCGCTGAGGCCTCACCAAGATAATGTCAGGCCTCTTCTTTCACTCTTATTGCAGTCTGTGGCCATCCTCACACCATCATAATTCCTTCCATTGCAGTGTACCTCTCAATTTCCTTGAGTCCTATTACTCAAGTTCAACCATAAGTTTTGCATCCCGATTTAAAACCTTTGATGCAAACACAAGAGATACTAACCACAGATTATCTATTGGGAAAAATTAGGGAAGAAACACAAACTATTCATTGTAAGCCAAATAAATCAACATTCAGTGCAGCCTCATTAATATCCTATAAAAAAGCAAATGCCATAGTGTTTTTTCATGATTTATTTGGTGGGGAAAGTTTTTTTAATGATAATAACAACACTTGTATTGAATATTTAGGTAGTATTTGACAGTTTCGAAAATACTTTCAAATTATTTGTTTATTTGATCTAAAAATAGAATCAAGTGAGGGACTGCATTATCGCCATTTCTCAAGTAAGGAAAATGAATAGGATATTTCTCTTAGTTCACACAGGTATTTGGAGTAATTATTCCTTATTCAAAATCAGATTCCAAATCCAGAAGATTTCATTGGAATTTATATTTTAAGTGGGGACTTTTAGGACAAAAATAAAGGTGGTAGTCAAGATAACCATAGCTGAGTGTTATGAGATTTTGGCAAATGCAATTTACTTACTCTTCTAATGTCATGTTGTATCAAGTGGATTAATTGTTCACTGACTTTGAAAAGCAGTTGCAACAGCTTTTTTCCAGGGTATGCTAGTCCTGCAGTCCAAGATGAGAATCAGTGGGTGAGATATATATCTTTACCTTCTAGGTCTCTTTGAAACAGAAAATCTGCTGAATAGATTTTTATCCTTACATAATGCATTGTACTTGATGTTTATTGGAAATGTAGAACCAAACCAATAACAAGTGCTACACTAAGAGGTCAACATTTTGAAGTCAGAAGACATGATAAATTGTTTCTAGCTTTACCTATACCATCACCAAAAGAGCAATGTAAGATACTGTAGACATAAAAGCTTACAAGTAGGGCTTCCCTGGTGGCGCAGTGGTTGGGGGTCCGCCTGCCGATGCAGGGGACGCGGGTTCGTGCCCCGGTCCGGGAGGATCCCACATGCCGCGGAGCGGCTGGGCCCGTGGGCCATGGCCGCTGAGCCTGTGCGTCCGGAGCCTGTGCTCCACAACGGGAGAGGCCACAACAGTGAGAGGCCCGCGTATAGCAAAAAAAAGCTTACCAATATATAGAGTTTAAGGGCTAATCAAGAAAAAAATAAGGAGATTGTTCCAATTTTTAGATATTTTTATGTAGCTATATATACACTTAAAAAACAATTACTTGAAATTAGAACATAATTCAAGTATACTCTTGAGATTTACAAAGCGTTTCATACATACAAATCATTCTTTATACTGCTACCTCATCGCTAAAAGAGAAGATAGACTCAAACCATACGAAAATTGTAGAAAACTAGATCAAGGGATATTTTTTTGGAATGGCATGTATTCAGCAACATGACTGAAATACCTACAAGCTCAGCAAAATGCTAAGCTTTCCACTTTTCTTTTTTTTTTTTTTTTTGGTTTGATTTAGTACGAGTGTATCCTTTTATTGATGGAAAATTGCACCACTGAAATATTTATACTAAAGTCTATTTCAGAGTCCTTGGAGGTTTAAATAACTTAAAGTCACTCTTTGAAGAATAGCGGTTGACCTCTGAATAGGTCTTACTTTAGTGTTCTTTACTTCCAAAAGAAATAAGAGCACTGGAAAGATTTAGAAAGTCAATCAATTTTTATAGAAAAATGAAACAATAATTTTTCCAGTAGTTTATGCCAATAGTCAAAAATAGGATATGACTTATGCCAAATTTCAACTGAACTAGAGTTAAATATAGGATTCTCAGCTTACATGAAGGCTAACCTGAATCACACGTAACCACATTGAAATAATATAGAAATCCATGGGTTTAGGTGCACATTATGGAAATAGAATCATTGTGCAAACCACGTGAACATTTTCATGGAGTGAAAATAATATTGTATCTCTGGGAATTCATTCCTGAGAAATTCCCACTCTCAAATCCACGTAATCCATTTCTTTATCATATGTGACATTTATGATAGGACTTTTGGATGTAGAGTAAGGGAAGTCGAACTGGTATTTGGCGAGTGACATTTCAAAGTAGGAAATTAAATTACAGAGGGGCTAAATGTTGCACCACAGAACCAAAGGGTTCAGCAGCAGCAGAGGCTTCAAAGTCATTTTCAGCCTATTCTCTAAAGGATCATTTCACAGTTTATGCAGAAAGCCCAATATTTCAGTGGTAATTAACAGAAGTTAATCCAGATGACTGTCTGTGGAATAGTCTTCATAAATTTACAGGATGTGAATTAACAGTCTATCATGAAAAAAAAAAAAGAGTACTGTAGAAGTAGATTCATCACGTTGACAAGAGAAAAAGAATCATCTATTTCACACTGATCAGTTGCAAAGTCATCTCACTTTAGCAGATGTCCAATCAAATGACACAGAATGTTTATAATCAACATTTTTTCCACAATTTTTTAAAATTGTGTAGCTAACTTACATCTTATTTCTGTAATGTCCATCATTGTCAACATGAAGTCCTCTATAATTTAGACCATGCAACAGTGCTGTGTTGTCTAAATTAA
This sequence comes from Globicephala melas, assembly GCF_963455315.2. NCBI lineage: Eukaryota > Metazoa > Chordata > Mammalia > Artiodactyla > Delphinidae > Globicephala > Globicephala melas. The sequence goes on from NC_083326.1 coordinate 44,804,529, forward strand.
TTAAAGAGACAAATATTAGGCCCATTGGAATCTGATAATATCAAACAATGATACGAACAAACATGCAAAGTTACATTTAGAGCTGTGTAAGCAATGGAAATATTTTATCAAACGTGTTGAATATAAAAAGTATGCTCCATGGGAAATGTCTGGTCATTCCTTTTTTTTAATTAATTTTTTTAAATTAATTTTTATTAGAGTATAGTTGTTTAACAATGTTGTGTTAGTTTCTACTGTACAGCAAAGTGCTATATGTATACATATATCCCCTCTTTTTTGGATTTCCTTCCCATTTAGGTCACCACAGAGTATTGAGTAGAGTTCCCTGAGCTTACAGCAGGTTCTCATTAGTTATGTATTTTAAACATACTATCTATCTATCAATAGTGTAAATATGTCAATTCAAATCTCCCAATACATCCCACCCCACCTTCCCCCTTGTTATCCATACATTTGTTCTCTACATCTGTGTCTTTATTTCTGCTTTGCAGATAAGATCATCTATACCATTTTTCTAGATTCCACATACATGCATTAATATACGATATTTGTTTTTCTCTTTCTGACTTACTTCACTCTGTATGACAGTCTCTAGGTCCATCCATGTCTCTACAAATGACCTAAGACCTAAATAGACATTTCTCCAAAGAAGACAAACAGATGGCCAGAAAACACATGAAAAGATTCTCAGTATCACTAATCATTAGAGAAATGCAAATCAAAACCACAATGAAATATTACCTCACACCAGTCAGAATGGCCATCATCAAAAAATCTAGAAACAATAAATGCTGGAGAGGGTGTGGAGAAAAGGGAACCCTCTTGCACTGTTGGTGGGAATGTAAATTGATATAGCCACTATGGAGAACAGTAGGAGGTTCCTTAAAAAACTAAAAATAGAACTACCATATGACCCAACAATCCCACTACTGGGCATATACCCAGAGAAAAACCATAATTCAAAAAGACACATGAACCCCAATGTTCATTACAGCACTATTTACAATAGCCAGGACATGGAAGCAACCTAAATATCCATCAACAGAGGAATGGATGAAGAAGATGTGGTACATATAAACAATGGAATATTACTCAGCCATAAAAGGAACAAAATTGGGTCATGATGTTCTTGATGTATCATAAGCCCCTACTTTCTTCTTAAATCCACATTAAGAACATATTAGTAAGTTTACTTTAACTTAAAATCTTCATCAGAGTTTAAATTATATAATTCTACTACCAAATAACTGTCCAGTCTTGGGCATGTCACCTGAATCTTTGTGTCTTGGTTTTCTCAGCTATAAAACAAGTGTACTTGCTTAGATCATTTCCAAGGACACTTCTAGATTTCTTGTAGTAAAGCTTTTCATTATTTCAACGGTTATAAAACTTTCTTAAGTAACATTGTATAAAATCATATTTTGAAACATTCAATTTCAGAATTGGGAAAGTTGTCGATTTTATAATCTATACAATTATGATGCCACAAATCTCAAATACTGTGATACTTATAATATCAAGTATACACTGATGTCATAAGTATTTAATAAAACCAAATTTAATATTTGAAGATCTAGAAAAGGAGTTTCTGGAAGCAGATAAAAGATAGCCCGACTTACGTTTATTCTCCCTAACTCTGATCGGCCTCCTATAGCTCTTTTCTTGTTTCCATTGGTACCACCATCTAGGTCTCCATATCAGAAAATTCACTCACCCTATATTTTCATCATCTCTCACAGATAAGTAGTTAGTATATCCTGTCAATTAGACCTCCATAAAGTGACACATATCTATTCAGTATTCTCTTACTACCACATTTGTAAGTTTCCTGAACTATAGCCATTCTTTTGTGAACCATTCTCAGGCACATTATCTCGTTGCCAAGAGCTCTGCCTATTCTCTAGCTGTTATCTGACTGTATTTGTGAATGACAGGAAAACCAGACCCAGCAGCTGCAAAAAAAGAGAATCTTGGCAAGATTACAACAGCCAACCAGATGACAGGGGAGTAAATTGCCCCTGTCAGATTTACACAAGTCAGATTCTTATTATTTGTTTTCCTTTATGATTTAATTGAGCCATTTTTTCTTCTCTTTCACTTAAGGAAAAGGAGTTTGGAAATATTTTCATTTTAGTTAATCAGCTAAGAGCTAGATTTCACAATCCCAGAGAGGAAAGGAAAAGGGCATCAGATTCATCTGGGAGTCTATGTTTCTTTGAAATTTCTTGTTCTTAGGCTTATGTTGGTTGCACAGGACTAGTACCTCCCTTCTCTTTTTGAGGAAACTGAATTTTATTTGTCTTTTAGTTAGAAAATATTCCCATTTAGTTTTGAATTCTTTAGAATCAATAGAAACATCACATGGTCAATCTTTGAAGAATAAAGATTCTCTACTTGCTCAAAGGTCCAAAGGACATAGATATGGTGTTCTAGAATGATTTGTATATATATATATATATATATATATATATATTAGTACCTTGAGCACATCCCCCAAAACTTAAGAGATATTATTTGCCTCTCTTAAAATATAATGGAAATACAGCTGAAAGAGATAACTTCCGAAAATGAAACATCTGATAAGCAGCATCATTGAATTTGAAATCTAGTTCTCATACATATCATTGTTCTTGTGAAAGCAAAAATAGAAGGCTGCCTCAAGTTTTGTTTTCTATGTATATACAGTTGATTCTCATTCACAGTAGTTATGTTGTGTAAAGTCAACGCAAACACTGAATTAGCAAATAGCGCTTATTACTAGGAGAAACACAGGGGAATTCTGCAAGCCTCTGGTCACATTTCATCAACTGATCCATGTTTTATGTGTGTTTCTTCTTGAAGATACCTTCTTTAGGTATCTTTTTTACTCTTGGTTTTTTAACACTGAATGTACACATACCACTATAACTCAAGCCTGAATGAAGCTTATCTATCACACGCATATTCTCTGTAAGGCACGTGGCAGCTTTCTTGCACTTAGGATCACTAGACAGTACTTGAACACTGTAGTTGAGAACCAGATTAAACAGCAAAACCACCCACAAAAGACACCAAAATGTGAAAAACTAAATTTACCACAAAGAGGACACTTGTTTGCAGTTCGAGAGCTGACACCAGAAGGCAGAGTATCAGCTCGTTCGACCTTAACTGGGAACATGTGTGTCAGGCAACCCTCATTTTTTTGCTGCTCTGCACCATTTGTGAATGACCAGGAAATCACTTGTGAGTGTTCATTTTGGGGTTACAAATAAATTTTAGTGAGTAGATGGTAAATTCCACAATTAGAAATGGTAGAAGTTGGATCTTTATAAAGATCTGTAAGACTCCAAAGTCCACAAGCAGAGCTGCATTGCAGATAGTCTGTGTAAAAATTCACTCACCCTCTAAAATCAAATGCAAATTCAATGAAAGATTTCTTTTTATATGGATATGATTTCTAGGGTCATTCAATCTTCAGATGTCTGGCTCAGCTTATTCAAATTCCTCACAGTGGCAGTTCTGGGCTCCCTGATATCATTTGACATATGTTTTTCCACATCATTTTCTCACTTCATCTTCTGATTGACATTTATGTTTTAGTCTAGGCCAGAGAGACCAAAATTGAAATTTAAGTCCTAGCTCTTCAAACACACTATTAAATATTATCTAACTTAGTAGTGATATGATAGTCCCAGAATAGTATAAGTCAAATTCAACTTCATTCAAGAAATAATTATTGTACTCTTTGCTTTAGTACATTTCATCTCCCTGATAGTTTTACTTCTTCATTGATGATTCTCTGAAATGCATTCCCTAAGTAATTTGGTAGACCTACACCCATAAAATTCTTCCGTAATAGTCTACGTATGAAGCGAATACATTTAAATGACTGTCATGATATTTTTCCTTACCTCCCAAAATATCCAGCCATTCTATGGTAAGTGGCTATTCAAAAAATTTATATATATTCTAACCCTCTCTTTTTCTATACCTATATATACATATATACATGCATATATATTTATACACATATGTATCATATATTTCAAAAAGTATCTGAACATTTGTTACAGGTCATCTATGTCATTGCAAATACTTACAAGTTCCATTTTTAGTAAAAGCCAAGCTTCATATTCTTTTCATGACCGTCACAGAGAAAATACAATGAAGAACTAAGTATAAGGGAAGGGAGAGTATCTGGACTAGGATCTGGGAACAATACTACCAAGACCACATTGTTCTTTGAAGAGTGTTAATTCCTTCCTCAATAATCCTTCCTGTCTCTGATGCCCAGGACATCATAAAGATTAAGAAAAATGTCTGAATATGTGATTCCAAAATACAAGAGCTATCCCTTGGGGTTTAAGTGTGAACCACCATCACTGTGACCTTTGGGACACTGTCAACAGTTTATTATGACAGCAGTGGACAAGTAACTGTCTTACACTGAAGAATTTGCAGCAAAGAGGAAAGGCAAAAGAAATTGATCCTCCTGTCTACTTCTTGCTCCACATGTTGGAAGTTGGGGGCGCCCCTGTAGGCTAAGTGATATGATAGGGGCTCTCTTGTCAGATTGGGCTGCCATAACAAAATACCATATTTAGTGACTTAAACAACCACATACTCACAGTTTATTTTCTCACGGTTCCAAAGGCTAAAAGCAAGATCAAGGTGCAGCCAATTTTGTTCCTTATGAGGGCTCTCTTCCTGGCTTGCAGACGGCCACTTTCTCATTGTGTCCTCACATGGCAGAGAAAAACAGTGACCTCTCTAGAATTTCTTCTTATAAAGTTCCTAATTACCTCCATAAAAGTCCTGTCTCCAAATACAGTCACATTAGGTGTTAGGGATTCAACATAATAATTTGTGGCAGGGTAGGGGTTGCACATACAAACATTTAGTATCAATATATGACATGAAGTAAGTTAATGGATCAGGAGGAGACTTGAAGATGGAAGTATAGGATTTTTTAATCACTTGGAGAAGTTGTGACAACAGCAGTTAATTGGAGAAATCAAAGTTACATTGCCGTATTTGTATGGCAGGCTGGTGGTATAGATCATAGTACCAACATATATATAAGAAGAAAACAAAGATTTAAATACTACTACTTTGTAAATTAGTGAAATTAGACTAATATTGATACAAATAAGCCCATTTGACTGTTCATATAGAATCCTCTGAGCAGTAATCAGATATTTTCATTTGAATTAAGTTTTTTATAAATGCACTTAAAAAATACATGTAAGCGTTTTTAAAATGCTTAATTTGCATTGAGCTAGAAATAGGTTCTAACTAGGGATAGTGTCATGCACGAATAAAATGTTTTAGCATTTACCTTAACAAAAACATAATAAAAGCCCAGGGTTTATAAACAAGAGAAAGACCCTACTTGTTATTTATTACAGACAGGATTAAATACAGACAATTTTTCCCAGCGTTTATCTGTTCAATGTACTATGAAATATAATCGACTCATGTAATAAAAGACAGCATCTTTAGAAGATTTATGTCAATGTTCTTATTAGCTAATGAGTTTACATGTAGACCCCTGGCATTTTTGTTTTCCTCCATATAATCTTTCCATTCCCAATCACCACAGTTTCATCAGCAATTGCATCCTTTGAAGAGCTATTCTTTCACTGGGATGTGTGAAAATGTAGGACTACTTTTCAGAAAGGAGGCCACTCCCTGAAATCCAAGAATGAATGTCAATGAAAATGAGGTCAATAAAGAGAAAGTAAAAAAAAAAAAATCACACTTTATATAAAATATTCAGCTTTTTATAAAGTACATGAGATTTATACATGTGTAATCCACTCAAATGTTTAAAGTATTAAGTATACACAATATATTCCATATTATTTGAATTTTGAAAACTTTCCATCAGGCTTTATGCATCCTAATATCTTCTACATGGTCATTAAAGAATACCATAGAATTTATTTTTGAAAAATAAAATGAAAGTGGTAGAAAACATAGTAAATTAAATGTCATTTAAAATGCTACTAAGACAGCCAACCATGTCAATTGTTTTACAAAAACCATCACCTATACTTAGAGAAACCAGAGAATTTCCAATCTGTGCAATATACTATTGTCAGTTTATGTCATGGAATTAATAAAATGGTATTAAGAGAAGCAAACGTTTCTCTCTTTTTTTTTTTTTTTTTTTTGTCTGCATCGGGTCTTAGATGCGGCATGCGGGATCTTTTGTTGCAGAGTGGGGGCTTTTCTCTAGTTGCGGCGTGCGGGTTTTCTCTCTCTAGTTGTGGTGCACGGGCTCCAGGGCGCGTGGGCTCTGTAGTTTGCAGCATGCGGGCTCTCTCACTGCGGCCCACAAGCTCAGTAGTTGTGACACACAGGCTTAGTTGCCCTGTGGCATGTGGGATCTTAGTTACCCGACCAGGGATCGAACCCACGTCCCCTGCATTGGAAGGCGAATTCTTTACCACTGGACCACCAGGGAAGTCCCAAAAAAAGCAAACATTTCTTTCTTTCAAATAATTACTAAAAATTTCAAGTTATGTTTTAAACCTCACTCATGCTAATTTTAGTAAATGAAACAATCATTATAGAATTTGCCTTTCATTTGCTTCAATTTAGTTAAATCTTCATGTGTGTACCCTGCTCTAGAACTGTATTTACACATTTTCCTGTTCACTCCCTAAATAACACTTGATAAATCTAAAGAGCTGCTATGTATTCTGAGACATGTATGCAAGCAAATTTAGAATGCACGGTATGGTTTCCATTGTATCTGATTTAGAATAAACTAAATATTTTCCAGGTGGTTTTGCAATTTTTTTAAGCTGATCGTAACGCAGAAGCTTTATTTTTTTTCGGTTAGCTTTGGTGTTTTTGAAGTAAAGAATGACAAAAAACAAAAACAAAAACGCTTTACATCTATCTATTAAAATATTTGATAGCGCATAATTGAAATAAGTCTAAATGGCTGACAAGAATTTGAGCTTAAGCTTGAATAAGTTGACAATGTATTTTCCTTAGAAAAAATAAACTAAAATTTTTAAATATGTACATAATTGTGGTGGACAGCTTTAAAATAGCTCCCCATGGTCCCTGCCCCAGAGTGTTTATACCCTTGAGTAACTTCGCCTTGAGTGTGGATTGGACCTAGTGACTTCCTTCCAATGAATAAAATTCTGCAAAAGTGATGTGATGCCACTTCAGATTATAAAAGACTGTGACTTCTGTCTTGTCAGAGCTCTGTCTTGCTGTTCTGATAAAGTCATCTGTGGTGTTTTGAGCTGTTCTATGGAGAAACCCAATGGCAAGGAAGTGAGAGCAGCTTCCAGCAATAGCCGTCAAGAAATTCATGCTTAGTCCAACAGCCTGAGAGACACTGAGTCCTATCAACAGCCACTGAGAGAGCTTGGAGCTAAATCGGTCTATCTGAATTGAACCTTGAAATGACTGTGGCAGGCCAAAATCTTGGCTGCATCCTTGTAGGAGACCCTGAACCTTAGGACCCGTACAAGCTGTGCCCAGATTCCTCATCCACAGAATCTGTGAACTAATACACATGTGCTGTCTTAAGCTGCTAAATTCTGAATAGCTTGTTGTGCTGCAATACATAATTAATACAATAATTAATATAAATAATTTTTACTTTAGGGCACTAATAATGTTCTATTACAGAAAATGGTTACATGCTGTGATGTTCCAGTGCCCCCTACTCTCCATCCTTTGTTTCCATGTCTGTAAAATGAGAATGCTGAGAAAGAATATCTCTGCTATTGTTTCCAGATATAAATTTTATCTTATTTACATAATCCTACGACTAAATTCACACTTAGTCTTGATGTCAAAATAGAAGATAAGAATTGTGAAGATTACATGACATTATGCATGGAAAAGTACCTAGCTCCATGTGCTGTTCGCTGTGAAAATGCTCAGCAAATAGATATTTGCCACAGGATGGAATGCAGGGAGCAAGCCTGCACTTCCAGTTGAGCTCTTTCTTGGTCAGTTTGGGTTTGTCAGATGGGGTAAATAGGAACAGTTTGGGGCTAAAGTCTTGGTAGGACAGGTAGAAAAAATTCAGTGCTTCAGCATCTTTCATAGTCATTTATTTTGGATTCACTTTTTAAAAAAAACTTTTAAGATCAATTCTTAAACTTTCTGTAGGAAAATGTTTAGAATGTCAGAATAAAAATAAAAGTGTGAAATACACATTCACAGCCTTACATTTTCAAGTTTAATAAGAACATGATGTTAACAGATATACACGTTGAAAAGCTGAAACGGGGTGGGGAGATGACTTAGGAATAGTTGGTCTATTTGATTTTTGTATTTTAAGATTCAAAAGTTTAGAAGCTCTGGTCCTAAGATTTTTATGACTTAGATGCACACTGACCAGGATTCCTCTGTAGAATAGGTATGAAAAATTAATTTTGTAATGTTACTGTAGTAGTAGATTAAAGATGGCTGCAAATTCTTTGCTGCTCTTTCTGTTAAGAGGTAGAGGAAAACTTCACCTCCCTTTGAATCAAGGCTGAACTTATTAGCTTGCCTGACAAAAAAAACATGACAGAAATGATGCTGTGGGACTTTCAAAGGCAAGAAGCCTTTCAGCTGTCACTCTGACAATGTTATTATACATGCTCTGGGCGAAACCAACAACCATGTAAGAAGTCTAGCTACCTTAGACCACCGTCCTGGAGAGGCCACACATAGGTCCACAATGTGAGCTCTCAGTTCAGCCTTCTAGCTGTTTCCACCAGTAACTAGACTTGTGAGTTTAGCTAACTTGGACCCTGCCACCATAAAAAATGGAAGAATTACCCCGCTGAATTCTCCCCTAATTCTTGATGAACTGTAGTAAAATCATTGTTATTTTAAGCCACTTAATTTTAGGGTAGTTTGATATACAGCAATCATTATCTGGAAACTTCATCATACTCACCTAGTTTTAACCTAAGTGTTTAATATGCGACCAAATGCATAGTCGTCTCAAAGTGAAAAATATATTTTGCAACATTATTTAGAAGTGATAATTTAGGCCCCAATTTATATGGGACAAGGGTGTCATTGGATACCCAGAGGAAAATCATAAAGAAAAAGAATCAATAAACTGAAGGATTTTCATATTGGAAGCATATTGTATGACTTTACAGAAATTCTATATTTCTGCTTTGAGTCATCATGGAACAAAATATAAAAATAAATAGAAATGCATGTATATGTGTGTGTGTTTATATTTACATGCATACTTATATATATGTATATGTTTACAAACAAATATATATAGAAGTTTTGAGTTTAAAAGGACCTGCATTTATTATTCTATGTAGGTAAATAGATTGAATGAAATCTACCAATGTGTATTGCAGTAAAGTTTTTGATATCCAGAATAGATAAAACTGGGTAAAGAACATCGCTGAAAGAACTCTATTTTAAAAAGATTAGTAACTCTTTATGTATCATATGCTTTAACACAGAATTAATTATTCATCTCCCCCACCCAAGGGAAAAAAAACAACCCACATCTTTATTCAGGTAAATACTGAAAATAAACAAAAATGGTAACTTGACTAACAAAGTCCTACTTAATTTCTTTCTCAAAAACCTCAAGTTTACAAAGGCTCACTTTTGTATACTAGGCAGAACACTGAAGTAGATATTCTCAACTGATAAATCGCCACTGATGATTTTCCATAGTGATGCATAAACATGGTTTTTAAAAAAAGGAAAGGAAAACCATCACATCCAGAAGAAGATTTAATGAAAAGCATTAATCTGGCAGCTGCCTTAACTGTGGTTCTTTTTAGAGTCAATCACACTTATTTTTTCATTTGTCAAATTTCCCTATGTTTCTTTCCAAATCCTCAGTATCAAGCTTATACTGGTACTTCATATTCATACACATTTGGTACTGATACAATTTAGATATTTTCTGTTGACACTTTTCATTGACATTCAACCATGAGAGATAATGATTTAGTTTCCTTATACCACTCTAGGCACCTTTCTCTCTCCTAATTCTTCTTAATTCCTTAATTTTGCTGCTCAAATTCAAACTGCACTCTTAATTTTGTACCCTTTACACAAATAATACTACATTTTTAATACGAAATACTTACAAAATCAAATCTCGATTAACTCACTTTTGATAATTCAACATAATATTATATCATTTTTGTTAAGATGTGTCAGTTTACACATTAAAGAGTTTTCACGTATATTTAAAATTATTCTAAACATGTTATGACATAAAATTTCCAAAATGTACTGATCAAGTATGTCTATTTCATCCAGACTGCTCCCTTTCAGCCCTAGGTGTAAGTTCTTCAGAAGAGTCATATATAGAAAAAAACAATAAAAGGGATTTTACACTGAATAAAATTCCTTGATATGGCTTGTTAAGAATGCTGTGTCTGCTCAAATCTCAGAGGCTGACACATCCTGGTGTGGTACCAATTCTCCAGTTCTAGGAATCAGCATGATGTCTCAGTACAGGAAATCTATAATGACATAATGTTCACTAAATGCCATCAGAAAGGTAATTGTCAAGTTAAGAAAAAAATAGCACATTTTTGTTAGGAAGAAAAATATTTGAAACATGCTTAAATATTTATCCATTGATTTTTATGGTAATGAATAATAGATAAAAGGCTTAAGAATATCTTTGGACAGCTAAGTGGTAGATAGTAGTGACAGGTTTTTGTTCCCTTTTCCAATTTCCACGATTGCTGCTCTGGAGAAGCTTCAGGGAACTCTATCTGGAGAGAGGTATTTTGCTTTCTCTTTCAGCTTAATGGCAGATTTTTAATAACTAAAGATCACGCTATAGCCATATTCCATTCAGTAGTTTTCCCTTTGTGGCAAAAGATAGAAGCAATTATGTTTCTATTTATTCATCACAAAATGAAGATGAAATTCCACTGCTAAATTGCCATTCTGCAGTGTTTAATGTTCCCCTGAAGATACTGCCTTTTTGGAGAAGTTATATGTGCTTGATTATAAAACTATTCATTGTTTCTCTTCTATTTTAACTTGTAGAGCATGACCTTTCCTTAATTGTTGTTGTTACATTATAATTTATATATGTTTTATAAACAAAACAATTTCTAAATTTAGTGACGGGAACTTTAGTTCCTTGCAATAACACAGATCAGATATCCTGAAAATACTCTCAATAAAAACACCGAAATAAGCTGAAAAACATAGACTAAACATACTTTAAGTGTGTAACTGACGCTATAAGTCATTCGAATAGTTCTATTTGGGGAGGAACGGCCAAGATCCCAAAGGATAAGAAACAAAGACAAAGAAAAAAACCTACTTACCCCTCAAGACATGGTCCTAAAACTATAAAACAAGGTAACAAGGAGATCTTAAACACAGTCAGAGAGAAAGGAAAGATAACAAGGACTAATAACAGGCTTCTGATCAGTCATTTTTAGAAGAGAGTGAAATAATACCTTTCCAACTATGAGAAAACAGTAAGTGACAACCTATACATTTATACATAGCTAAGGCATTATTATGGAAAAAAGCTGAATAAAAGACTTTCAAGGAGAAAAATCCAAATCTCAAATAAATCTTAACCATATCTTTTAGTAGAAAGGAAATTGAATTTAGAAGGATTAAAAAGTGGTACAAAGAAGAATAATCATCAAGGAAATTAGTAGAAAGTAGCTAAACATATAAAGTATTGATTTAAAAATAACAACAAGGGTAATTAATTTGGAAGTAAATATAAAAGAAATCTAAAAGACTGGGCAACAATAAAGTGTAGAAATTAAGGGGATAAAATGTTTTCAGTGCTTTACCATTATTGTATAGTTTTGTTTGAGGTCATAGGTATTGATTTACTCTACATTTTGTTAAATATGTATGTAAAATGTTAGGTGCCATATGAAAAAAAAGTATGGGTCAAATGCACATTAGAAATCAAAATGTTTAAAATTAAATACTTAAACGATCAACTTAAGAAATGAAAAAGAAGAGGGTAAGTTGAAATAAAGCAGAAAAATGAAAATAAGATAACAATAGAAGTTAATTAAATAGAAAAAAATTAGAACAAACCAAAAGTAGATTCTATATAAAACCTACTAATACAGAAAAGAAAAAAAAAATGTTGGTATTGAACATCTTTGTGTCTAGAAAGAGGAGGCAATGCAAGGTATATAGAAAAGATTAAAAATGGTATGAAAAAACAATGAATATGTTTGTTCAAATGAATGTAAAATTCAAATGATTTGGAAAATTTTCAAGAAAGGGTAATTTAACAGCACTAACGCAAGAAAAAATTTTAGTATAATAATAACTATTAGAATGTTCCATCAGAAGTTTAAAATCTATCTCCAGCAAACATACATGCTTACAAATCAACCCTCAAAAAATGATTTTAAATTTAATCACTAAACCTTCAAAAAATTGCTAATTACTTTAAAAAATTCTTATGGGAAGTAGGAAAAAGTTGTTACGTAACCCATTTCTCAGCTAGTATACTTTAGAATAGTGTTACTCAAAGTAGCCAGTCAGCTGTTTGCTATTGATCAGCAATGAGCTAAGGAGTTTGCTGCACTGGAATGTAAATTAATGTGTTGCTTCCTTCACTGAGAAAGTTTTGCATCAAAAAATATCAGGTGAACTAAAATTGTCATCCTTAGTGATGTAGTTGATTTATATTCTGGCTCAAGGTCCTTATTTCATTGTGATCCAATAAAAAACAGTTCAAAACCAGCATCACAAAACCAACACCAGTTCATATATCACACTTTGAGTAGCATTGTTCTGGAAACCAAGAGAGGACAGGATAAAATGGAAAAATTTGAAAAACATTTTTGAATGTAGAGGTAAGGTGCCCAGCCAAGATATTCTCAAATTAAATTTATTAAGGAATTAAAACAAAAAAGCCAAAGTTAGGTTTATCCCAGGAATTTTATTAAAACTCGACACCAATACATAACAAATGAATAGGAAAAATAAGAAAATGATGGACCTTTCTTAATCTAATGTAAGGTACCTAAAATAACCAAACCAAACAAAAAAACCACAGAGCAACTATGTGATAGTATTTACCACTTTGTGGTAAAAATCATAATCCACCCTTTAAAGTATGAAAGTAAGCAAAAATCATAATCATCATGGTTTATATCTAATATGTATACTGGAAGTAATAATCAACTAAGAAAAGAAAATAATACAAAAGTTTGGAAATAAAGAATGACTGTGGTACAATTACATAGAACATCTAATAAACTCTAGAGACACATTATGGGGATTAATAAGGTTAAGATTGTACAATAAGATTTCTGTATGTTATTTCTAGAAATCATTTCTATTAGAAATGCAATTTTTAAAACATAATTTTAATTGTAGCCCAATATAAAGGATTCACATAACCATAACAAATGTGGGTGAAAACTCTAGAGAAAATACATAAAATTTGTACTGAAAACCTTTAATGAAGAATTAATTAAAGAGATATAAATGAAGAGTTTATAAATAGTAAGTCTCAAAATATTAAAGGATGCTGCTTCTTTTCTAATTAATTTTAAATCTAGTTTTAAGGAATACAGTATTTTAAGTAAGGTGGTTAAAAACATGTTTATGGAAAAAAAGAGACCAAGAATAGCAAAGATGATTCTGATAGATGAAAACAACAGATGAGGTTTTAATTATTATAAAGATATGAGATATCTTATAAATATACTATATATAAAGATATATAATTTAGAAATAATTCAGACAGTGTTGAACTGGCCCCTCCAATGAGATGAGTAGGATAGGATAGGATAGGATAGGGCAGATGATGAATAGGGCAAGATTGGATAAGATCAGTTAGGATAGATAAGGATAGCATATAATGGGGTAAGATAGACAAGAATAGAATAGAATTGAATAGAATCTAATAGCAAAACATTTAGTAATGTATCCATCAGTGTATAGAAATTCATTATTTTAAATGAGTGGCTTTGCTGAGAGGGGTGAAACAATGGCATATTGAATTAAAGGTACTGAAAAAATGTCACTTAACATAGAAAAAAATCAAGTCCGATGCAAAGGCTTTAATCTGAAAATCAAAACTTTAAAATTCTGATTTAAGCAGAATATATTTATGACACCTGGATCAGGGTGAACTTCTTTAAAAAGACACATAAAGTACAAACCATGAAATATACTTTGTAAAAGTATTTGTATAAAATCACACACACACACACACACACACACACACACACATATGCACACATAAAAAGGCAACCGAATGACTGGGAGAAGCACTGGTAAGGCATAAGATAGGCAAAAAACTAGTATGCTGAATATGAAATAAACTGTGGTAAATCTGGTAGGAAAATTTTTTTAAAAAGGAAAGAAGGAAAAAAGGAAGGAAGGAAGGAAAAAAGGAAGGGAAATAAAATTCCTACAAAATGGACAAAATATAGCAACAGGCAATTCAAAGGAGAGGAAATATGACTAGTGTTTAAAAATGTCTAACCTCAGTAGAAATAAAAGGAATGTAAGTTAAAACTGCAATAAGAAAAAAATTTCACATTCAGAAACTGGCAACATTTAGTCTGAAAATAGCATGTTTTGACAAGGATACATAGCAAATATATATATATTTTATAACCCACTGGTGGGAATTTACATGGGTACAACCAATTTGAAGGGTAATTTGACAATATATAGAAAAATTGAAGATGTCCATACTCTTAAGACTTAGTGGTTTTCTCTAGAGAGGCAATCACATACAAGTACACAAGGAGATATATACACAGAAATGCTTGTAATAAAGAAAAGTTAGCAATAACCTGAATTTCCATAAAGTAAAAAGCAGATATATATACATCTATATATAGTATATGTATAGTATTTATTAGCTAAATAAATAATTTAGCTAATAAATAACTTATTTAGTATTTATAAATACTAAATAAATCTATATTTAGTATTTAGTTTAGTATTCAGTAGCTGTGAGATGGATGTATGTGAATTATATGTTCCAAAGTGAATTATTCTCAAAAATATATTGAACAAAAATAAGCAATTTGCAAAACACTGTAGACATCAATAAAATAAATATAATATGTACTTTAGGGATAAAACATATATGCCATAAAATGTAATATTTGCTAAAATATAAGAATACCAAATTAATCATAGTGATTACTTAATATTTATTTACTTATTTCTTAAATAGGTGAGAGAAAGACAAATGTATAAGGGATTATTCTTTCAAATTTTTTAGGTCTAAAGTTTTTCACAGAAATAAGTATATTATATGGTCATCAAATTCAGCCAAACTACATACACAAGCACAGAAGGCCATTCAAGTGAAATGGAAAAGATGGTAATCTTCTAACCAGGAAAATGTTGATATTAAATGGGCTGTGAGTATAGAAAGTATCTTGTGAGAGCTTCATCTGTTCAGTAACAGGAGTCTAACTAGTGTGAAATCCTGCAATGTGGAATTATAGTAGTAGGACCTGACCATCACCAAAGTCTAGAATCTGTTTATGACTGAAGCTATGAGACCTTTAGGTAGACAAATGAAACAAGACTGAGATAAGGAAAAGGAACATAGGCTTTCAAGCTCAAATTCAACTTCATTTACTTCAGCATTTTAAAAATCTCCTGAAGCCTTTATAGGATATGCCATAACCTTTTTTACACTTTTTAAAAAAAATTTTTTTTCACAATAAATGTTCCAAAGAAAAAATTATTAGTGTCTATATCTGTATCTCTATGTATGTGTGTGTGCATGCATTATGTATGTATATGCACATAAGTACATGTATTAGCTTTCTAAGAAAGTACAATGGGGCAGAGTGATGCCCAAATCATAACAGCAATTAAAATTTAGGAAAAAGTCAGAAAAACCAACTATGCTAGGAATAGAAAAATAGAATGGAATAGAATTGAAAGAATTAAGCTGGGACACTCATCACTTCTCAAGGAATTTCTCTCATTTCACTTGTATCTTATGAGGTAGGGGTATTTTCTGATAGATAGACAAGCCTATCATGGTAAACCCAGATGCATTTTCAATAATGCCTAGAACTAAGTATAGTTCAAGATTGAGGTAAAGCCCAGTAATCTACTTTGGTCAATAACTCCCCAGGAATAATACTATAGCAATTTGCAGTGCCTGTTCTTAGAGTAGGCACATAAAATATCACAATTCCCATAACTGGAATTCAATGATGAAGATTGCATCATTCCCATTTCATAAACAAAAAGACAGAAATTCAGAAAGGATATAAAATTTTCATATAAATAAAAGTATATCAAATAAAATTATTTTTTTCAAACAATGAAGTGTCAGAGCCTTGAGTTCAAAACCAGCTATATCTGATTTCATACACCATATTTTATGTTGCCGAGTTAAATGGGGTTATTACAATCATGGCAGGACCCCCTAGGATGGGAGCTGTATTACAGTGAAAAGAGACCCAAAGCCCAGTCTGTACCTGCTCAGAGGGAACTGCCAAATTTCCCTATTATTTGAAACATTACTGTGATTTAGATATGGTACCTCTAAGAGGTACATAACACATAACTGGATGGGAACTCAAATTAAGATTTTAACTTCTGTTAAATCAATAATAATTAGATTTCAGATTAGTTTGCCATCATTTAAATAAAAAATAATAATAATAAAAAAAAACTAAGGTAAAGGACTCTGTGACAGGGAAGGAATACGGGGACACATCTGGGCAAGAAGGATTTACCTCTGGCAATCAACCTGAATGAGATCCTGGACAAAGGGGCCTGGGAGAATGGCAAAGAGGAAATGAATATCTTTTTTGCATATTTAAGTGAAGTTTCCAAAATCACCTGATATATCATATCTTGGTGATAAACCCACATGCATTTAAAATTTATAAACCTGTTATGCAGTACTTAATAGACTCTGGAATTTTTAGGCACATTATCTCTGATAGACACAAGCCGAGTGTTGAAAGAATATGGTGTTATTTACTTGCTGGGTAGAAGCTAGTGCATCCTATTGTTTAGTGAGATTAGTTTAGCTGGTGAGTCCTATTGTTTAGTCAGATTAGCTTGGTAGTGTTCCCCGGTCAAAAAGTCTAACTGGGATATTGTTTCATCACTATCTTCATCATCATTAGTACTGTTACCATTGCCAATATGATAATGGTCATTTACAGTTCAGAAAGTATTTACACATGCTTATTTACCTCTATGTGTTGGTATGGTATGTACAGGTCGGTGAATGGTGTATGTCTTTCTGAAGGAGACATTTGATCTGTGATAGATATATTTTATTCTCATTGCAAAAGGAATAACAGGGTTTTAGAAGGGGAGCAATAATTATTTAAAGCTTTAGAAATATCAATCTGGTTGGTTTGTGGAGCATGTATTATAGAGGAGCAAAAGAGCCAAAGAGAGCAGTTTGAAGAGTTTCAGTTTAGAGATGATCATGGTTTGTTCCAAGATGACAGATAAGAGGCAAAGGCATAGATCTGAGGTTCATTAGCATGTAAAATGCTATCCCTATTAGATAGGATTTAATGGGATTTAAATGAGTGCTTCTAAGACAGAATAGACAGAGAAGAAGAAAGAGGAAGGACTTTGGGTCACTGCAACATTTAGAGGACTCAGGAACCAGGGATGGAGACAGACTGGTATTGAGTTGCAGACTAAGGTAGTGTACACTATCCTAGAAAATTAAGGATTCAGAGGAAGTGGTGACCAACAGACAACTAACCGTTGACTTTGAGAAAATATAAATCACCAGCCCTCCTTGATATAGATATTTTAGTGCTGTCTTAGAGAAGAAAGTCAAAACAGTCAGAAATATGGCTAACTGCAGCCTGGTCAACTGCAAGTGTGGTGTTGTTGCTTCTGATCACTCATATTCTGTGATATGCAGAGTATCACAGAATACTCTGCGGTTGTGTAACTCACGCTCCATACCATTACAGGTTCTGTATAATTCTATTGAACACTCCCTTTGATTATGATTGCCTGGGTTCTATCTCTTAATAACTTCAGGTCTAATGATTGGTTATAAAAATCTTTACTTCAAGTTTCACAGTACGAAGCCTAAGAAAATTATCAATTAATATTATAGCAAACGTCCCTTGAAGTATGTGTAAAATTTATCCCTAATTGGTATTTCAAGTAAATAATACCCTGTAAGAGCTTAATTCCTCTTGGAGGAATCTGGGAATAAATAAGAAAATATATAAGTAAATAAGGTAAATAAATAATTCTGACTTCCATTACCTGTTCACACATTTTAAATAAATGCAACTTATTAATTTCATTGTTCTCTTTAATATAATACAAACTCTCATTGAGACATAATTCATAATTATAAGAAATATAACTGTGAAAAGTAAGAAACATAATTGTAGGTAAATACAAAGAAAATATGCACCTTGCTTTTTTTGTCTGTTTCTATACTGTATCTACTGTGTGATTATATCTTCTAAACATATGAATATTGTAATACCATTTGTTCTTATATTTAGCTATCCTAGCTTTTAAATTTTATCAAATAATGTCTTTTTAAAATCACACACACACACACACACACACAAAAGCATGCACACAAACAAAACAGTATTGTAATGTCTATGTGTTGGCAGACAAACCACACAGGAATGCTTTATTTTGCTTGAAGTTTGGATGTAAACTGATATAGCTCTGATAGAGTGTTTGTTAGGTATCTACAGTTTCACATCTCCTTCAATTCATCTGACATTTTCAAATATCACTACTGAAAAGGTTACAATTGGATAAAATGCTTTGCAAAGTTTGACATATACTCTACAAAGTCTTCCCTTTGATTTATTTAATGGAAATTTTATATAGCTTATTAGCTATAAAAACTTCTCAGCAATCAATAATTCTTATGTCCCCACCATCTACTCATTGACAAAGAGGCTAATCCCTGGCCAACGTTGTTTTTAAATATGCCTACGAACACCCCGCCTACCCCCTGAAACACAGATGCACACAGACACACAAAAGTAGACCCTTCTTTACCCTATTCAAGTTCCTATCTCAGCAAACAACAATCTGGTTTTTTTCATTTCCAGGAAGTGTAAATACACACCTTAAGGCAGCAGGTTGTTCCTTCTCAACTGCTAACACATCTTTTGAAAAACATAGTCCCAGCCTTTCTTCATTATATAGAGTTCAATTTCCAAAGTAAATTTTATTTATGTTAAGTATGAACAAAACTCTGTCTTAACTAGAGTTCAGCCCTCAAATATTAAGTGTTTTGTTTCATTCCTGCTGTTATAAAAAGTCCCCATACGATAAGGTAAAGGATTTATGTTGTGATTGTGAATTAAAAGATACTTAAGCGATGATGTATTCAAATGATAAAATGAAAAATTTGCAGTAAATGATAGTAGTATAACCATAAACATTAAAAGCCTTTTTATTGGTTTTTACTTCTCAGAACTCATCCTATTGGCAAAACATAGAACACTTGATTTAGGGATTAGAGTGCAAATGTTTAATATTGTGACCCTATAATAGCAATGGCAGAACTGACAAAAAGAAGAAGTGGGGGGAGGGAATGTGGGCCTACCAGTTTACCCATTTACATAATATGGAGTCATAACTGTGATTAGAAATACAGAGTCAAGCATAGCATCTAAAGTTATAAAGGTAACAAAGAATGGTTTTAAATTATATACCTATCAAAATCAGGTGGTGGTAGAGAAGGAAGCAGGAAGGTAATATAAGTCAAGTGAATTCCTCAGCAAATAAAGGTAAGGGAATGTTATTTTTATTGTTACAATAGTGACCCGCAAAAGAAATAACATTTGAAATACTTAGAAGTCAAGATCTCTGTGAAATTAGTCCAAACTTGGAGAAAAGGAGAGAATCACCTCTGCACTGCCTGAATATTTTTCCTTATGCATGTGTTGTATTATTTACATATAATTAATAACACATTTTATAATTTGGTAAATAGTTTTAAAGACAGCTAAACTTTTTCTTTAATATCAGAAAACATAGCTCATAATCAATAAACTGAAATGAAAAATCAACATTTGGTACACATTCTTCTGCATTAAAATTGATAATAGTAAGCAATTCTACTCGAAGATTTAATTATCAGAGGGTGCATTTTGTGGCTAATTCATCCTGGCGGACTCGCTGGGTTACAGTTTTGCACATAAGTGTTCTTCAGGAACAATATTAGGGTTCCTTTATGACAGAGGCAGGCAATTAGCTACTCCCACCTAAAATATCTCCCAGGCTAAGATAATGTCTTATATGTTTGTGATACAGAATTCTAGGCCTTTATCAAAGTACTTTAAAAAAAATAAATATGTATCACAAAATACTTTTTAATACAGTCAGAAAATACTGACTATGCCTATAGGCATTCTTGCATTTAACCTCTGTACAAAATGAGGTGACCCATGTGGACTTGAAAGTAGTTTTTAAAAATCATCTTAACAAAGTATTAAATTTCATAACTATATGTTTTTTATGTAAAATAATTTCCCTTTTAAAAAATTATACAGAATTTCTCTAGTTTAGACATCCACCACTGGCTTAACCATTAATTGTGGTCAATTCATTTCTCATCAGAAAACTCTACTGAATCAAATGATATTAAGGGGGGGCACAGTATGAGAAAAAGTGAACATTTATTTCTCAATTTTCTCTACATTCATGCTTTGTGTCTTACCAAATTGCTAGCAAAGTGCATTGGTAATATTTTTGTATATGTATTTGTGATAGAAAATACTTTATAGAATCATAGCATTATGATTCACAGTTAATATCCTCGGTAAATGAAATATATGAGGCTTAAATAACATAACATGCAATGTACTCTTTTCAAAGTTATTTTCCCAAATTAAGACAAACCTTATCCATAAAGTCAATTTTAAAGGCATAAAATTTTAGGTCATGTTTCAGACATTGGGAGAGTTAGTATAAATTATTTTACTCTTAATAAGATTTCCAAATCCTTTCTCCTCTTTATTATTTTTCAAAAAAGAAAGAAAGAAGAAAAGACAGAGTAACTGTCATTCTGTTATGATTTTGGATAAGCCCTGATGATTGAAAGCACCAAAACAAATTATATTCACAAAGGTCAACTCCCCTGCCTAGCTTTTTAAACTGTTCATATTCCAACCCACCCTATCTAATTAGCTTTAGGTCCCCAAATACACAGTGGATGAAGTCCATTTTTTCCTTGTAACCTTTTCCAATTTTCTGGTCCTGTTGCATATTTTGTTTCCTGAACATCTATTGCATTTAAAGCCATCTATACAATAAACATCATCTCAAATTACATTAAAAAAAATTTTTTTCCAGTGAGTCTGTTTGTTACAGGAAGAATTCCATGTCCTAGATATATCAATTAAACATTGACCCAGTGTCCCTACAGTGACAAGGAATTCATAAAAAGCAAGGAGGAAATTCCAAAATATATATATGGGAAACAAATACCCATTGGTATAATAAGTTTTTCCAAGAAAATTTAGTAGTTTTAATTTAATTTATTTACTTAGAGGTGTCTGAGACAGTCTCCAAAGCGTCCTTCCCTTCTGCAATGTATGCAGAAGCATTACTTACACAATGGGAAATCATTTTGGTTTTAGATTCTATTCATGTTATCCACTGTTAGTTACACATTTTACCTGTGTCCTAAGTATCCAGTCAGCAATGCACCATAAATTCATAAGTCCCAGGTTTATTTTCATTGTGCAGAGAGATCAGATATAGCCTACTAAAAATCATTTTGTGAATAGGACTTACCTTTATCTTTCTGCTAGTGAATGATACTAACATGAAGGCTTTGATATAAGGTCATTAACTTGTTCACAACGTAATTTTATTGTAACCATTGTTCTTCTGGGTAGTTGCTAGTAGAGAGAGAATGAGTTCTATATCTGCTGTTAATTATTTCTTATCCACCTCTGGTATATTAAATTTGAGGGTTTCTGTTTATCAAGAGAAAGAATTAAAAGAGAGACTAGGAAAACCACCAACAGGAAGAAAATAATATACCTATCCGTCAAAACTTTATATCCAGAATATTTGTAGAAGTATAAATCAATAAAAAAAGACAACACAGAAAAAAGGAAAACAAGAGACGAAAGACACTACTAAATAAGATACCCAATGGCTAATAAATCTATATAAGGTGCTAGACCACAGACAAATACAAACTAAAACGACAGAAATACGATTCCACACTTACTAGAATGACTAAAAGACAAAAAATATCAGATGTTGGTGAAAATATAGAAGAAGCAGAATTCCCAAACATTGCTGGTATGAGTCTATACTAGTACAACCACTCTGGGGAACTTTTAGACAGTGTCTACTAAAGCTGAATGTGTGCAGTTCACAAAACCTCCACTCCTGGTAATATATCAGTCAGAAATACGTGCACGTGTTTATCATAAAAGCATGTCCTAAAATGTTCAAAGCAGTGCCATCTATAGCAACCACAAACTTGAAATTTCCCAAATGCCCTATCAACCACTGAATGAATAAGTGAAATAAATAAATGATGTTCCATTGTAGGGATACTTTCATACCATTCAACCCAAGTCCCTTTATCCCAGTGCTTTATTAGATTGGATGTAAACTCATGTAACACCTTCTCACATTAGGGAAGTTGTTATTGATAAGGTAGAGCACAGAGGGTATGAAAGTCAAATTAATATGCAGAATCTTAAATTAATTACCAGTATTGTTTTCCAGAAAACAATGAAATTAGGGATTATATTTCTCATAGAGTCTCAGTTTGACTTTCTGTATCCAAAACTCTGGATGGTTTTTCTAATCAAATATCTATCTGTAAGCTTTATCAATCGATGACTCACTTTCATGATAGGAACAGATAAATACTTATTATTACAAAATTTTAAAAGGGCAGAAACTCAAAGAGTAATGCATTTTAAAATTTTGAACCAAACAAAAGACAAAAGTCCACTAGAAGACACCAGAAAATTAAAAGCTGGCTTGTAGTAACTCTGGGCACCAACAGGAGTATATCTTGCCAATGCACTCTGATTTACTTAAGCATGTAATGTTATTTTTTTACTCTTGTAGCCTGAAGAGTCACAATGACCCTGTTCCAAACAAACAGACAAACTCTTATCTGTGAGGAAATTCAGAGCTGAGCTGAGGCATAATTTCCATAAACACCCTGACTACAGACATATTATTACATTACTAATTGAAGTATTTCTTTGCAATTGCTGGTCGAGAGCCAATAAAATCTCTACTGAATGACACCCAAGCCTGCTAAAAAAATTACCTTTAATCAGAATGTCAGTAGAGCTATTAATAATTTTTCAGAAGCTGCTTCATACTTACAGAGGTAACCAGGCAGCTTCTGTGAAAAAGAGGAGCAAGATATTCCCTCTCCCCATTCCTTTACTATGACAGTGTAATTCGAGTCTCATTAATCTGCAGTGATACCTTCGATTGTCAGCAGGCATGGCAGAGATGGTTTGGGTCTAGGCTAATATAAAAATGGCAGGAGTAGAGTTTCCCACTCATTTTCATTGAGGTTTATTCACAGCACTGCAATACATGTAATGGAAGGCTTGGCCATCTTCTTAATAGTAGAAATGTAAGGACCGTCTATCAGTGCCAGAGGCAGGAAGTTGATATGATATATCAAGCGTCACTTAGCACTTGCACTTTCAGAAAGATCAATTATTACAATATTTATTTTAAACTGCCCAAGTTGTATCCACAATAGTAAGACATCCATCTAATCAGTTACATAGCTTTAATTCCTAACGTTGTTAACTGGATATTGCGTACTACTCTCTGAATTCTTAGAAAGTAATAATTTTTAATTTCTACTTAGACATTTCTCAATTTATCATCCTTTTCTTTGAATTCAATAAATTCTTGTTTTATGAATCTAGTCTGTAAGTCCTGGCTGAATAAACTATAATAATTGTGCCATGTTGTTAACTGAGAAATGGCTGTACTGCCTCATTTCTTAAAACTGTGAAGAAAAGATTGGATAGAATGATTGTTACTCAGTTATCTCATACTTGAATTTTCAGAATCTCCACAAAAACTGTGTTCTCTGCAACAGTCTTGTGAACAAGAACCTGTAAGGAAAGAAAGGGAAAGCACTTATAAACAAAATTAAGTTTCTAGTGACCATGCTCCCAATTGAATTCTTAATCTATTTAACCCTGCCCAAGTTTTCCTCTTTCTGTGGAAGGCTGAAATTGTGTGCCAGGGAACCACTAGTTTTGATGTTAATAATTTATAGATGTTGGCAACGGATATAATCTCTTTAAGTGTTATGGGAATAGCAGCTGTGAATAACTTAAATGTGTAGAATGAGGATTGAGGAAAGAGAAGTAGCATTCCTATTACATATTCAAAGTATCTTTATTTGCAGTGCAGAATTAAATTCGCTCCCCTAAATCAAACCAGAGGATGGTGATGAATTTGCATTTAACTATACTGAGAAAATGGACAACATGTGGATTTTTAGATTAAATATCTAAATACAGAGGGGAAGAGGGAAATTACAAGTACCTTGAAAAAACATAACTGAAACACTCATAAGATAAGGAGATGTAGGCTATTCTGAAATGATTGCAGCGTTCTTTGTGTTTTTATATATAACTGTTAAAATGCAGTAAGGAACCTTTTGTGAGATTGCTGATTTCACAAAATTTATGTTTTATCAGTATTTGCAGCCCTTTTTCACAATTCCTAAAAACTCTAAAAGAAGAATAATGTTTAACGTTCATCATTTAGTTTCAATTTACTTTCAAAGTATTCTTGTTACTAATATCTAAAGTCCTCTTTGCCAGGAATTAACACTTTCTTTCCTTTAAAAAATACAAGCTTGTGGGCTTCGCTGGTGGTGCAGTGGTTAAGAATCTGCCTGCCAATGCAGGAGACACAGGTTCGAGCCTGGTCCAGGGAGATCCCACATGGCGTGGAGCAACTAAGCCCGTGCACCACAACTACTGAGCCTGCGCTCTAGAGCCCTCAAGCCACAACTGCTGAAGTACCCATGTCTAGTGCCTGTGCTCCAGGACAAAAGAAGCCACTGCAATAAGAAGCCCGCGCCCCGCAATGAAGAGTAGCCCCCACTCGTCGCAAACAGAGAAAAAGCCTGCACACAGCAACGAAGACCCAGCACAGCCAAAAATAAAATAAATAAAAAATATAAATTAAAAAAATAAATTCAAGGTTGTATCTCCAAGTAGATGAATTCATGTAACATAATAGCTAACTTTGTGTCACTAACCCTACCCGGCAATCTTCCTTTTTCTCCTTTCTGTATCGGTATGAAACCTATCAAGGGACTATAGAGAAGCTGCCTGAAAACGCTAAAAAGCTCTTCTTTACCAACCCCAATCTGCAATATTTTTTTTGTTACATGATCATCACACTTTTATTGTTCAAAATAGTTTGCTTTGGTGATTGAATATTAGGCTCCAATCTTGAGTACTCAACCTATTGGGTGCGCCGCCTTGAACAAATTACTTAACTTCTCTGAGTCTCATGTCTTCATCTATAAAATGAGAATAATAATATGAAGGAAGAGATGATACATGTGAAATTCTTAGAAAAATACATACAAACAGAAATCAAATAGTAATAATATAAAAATAGCTATTTTAACAATAATGCACATTTGAGGAATTCTCTCTGCCAGGCACATTTCTAAGTTCTTTATGTGTTTTATATTTAATTCCAAAGACAGCCCCATGAGACAGATAACTATCTCCATTCAGGAGCCCTGGATTCTATGATACTTGCTCAAGTCACAATATGTTGGCTGGTCTTAGCCTTACTGTAAGTTGCTCTAGAACCAGGCGTTTGGTTTCTTCTTTTATATCTTGACAACTTTGAGATGAATTATTAATGTATTGATGTGCAATAATTCTAAAGTGTCTAGATTCAAAGTGAAGTAGTCTACAAAGTTTCATGTGTAGGATAGTGTATTATAAAGTTCTCACAGTCATTTACTATCACCTGTTAGGTGCAAATTACTGTCCTAAGTAACTCTTCAGTTAGTAAGTTTAGGAAGTGATCTTTATAGAAATTAAATAATTTTCCCAAGTCACTGAGACAGCAGATAGCATAATTAAGGTTTGAACCAAGGAAATTCTGGCCTTTACATCCCTGACATGTCTTCTGGAAATGAATATTTAAGACTTCTACAAAGGCATGACAAAAAGTATAAAACCCAAGGTTACTATTTCCAGGCAAAAGCCTCAGTTATACAACATAGGAATTTTGCATGTCTGGGAAAAATATATTTTGTTCAAAACATTTAACTTGCAAATAGTTTATTTGTTCATTTTTTACTTTGTTACAAAAATCCTGAACAGGTTCTAAAATGCAACTCACAGCTAGAATGCAGAGCAGATCTCAGAGTGCTCAGACACAGAGATAGACCAGAATTGCATTATTGAGGAGATTGTAAGAGGGTAACTGATTCCGGAAATAATAATTATTCACATACATTTACTCCCACTCCCTAGATAAATCCCACTAAACTTGTAGTGAAGGGATGGATATAAAGGCATAAATATGATGACAGAGAAACTAGGAGAGAGAGAGAAAGAGAGGGGAAAAATACCTGAAGAAGCCTGTGGAAGGAGTCCAAAATTTAGTAAGACCTAGCTAAGAGTGATTAGCAAATGTGACTCTGCTTGATACTAAAGGCTCCAGTTTTGCAAATCCAATGGACAGAGAAAAGGAAAGGTTAGACTATTCTGTGAAAGACAACTAACCCATCCAGAACCATACACATTCCCTCTTACACAGACACAGCTACACTTACCTACACTCTCATACATATTCTTCAGCTTGTGTGTAGAACACTAAGGAAGTCTATCACCTATTAAAACAGGGAAATAATAAAGAGTTTTCTCTGGAATGTGAATGGGCCACTCAATCTGGTATTTAGGACTTCACAAGTAAAGATCACCCACTGCTCAAACATCCAAAAGAGCAAAGCCTGCCTGTTCACAAGCCCCACCAAGTTACTATTTTTTCCACACAATAGTAAATGTGAATTAACAAGACAAGACACATAAGATATTTGGGGGATTCTTTTAAGTAAAAGAAACAAAGATAAACAGATAAAATTACTCCTAAAAAGATATGTGAGTGAAAAAATTGTACATCCTTAAAACAAGATACACTGTAAAAGAAACAATTAGAAGACAATGATTTTTGTCTTTGTTTTTAAAACAAATATATGCAATAAATATCAAAATTTTAAAATTCAATAAATAGAATTTAGGTACTGGGTAAACAGGTTTCACTACAAATTTCTTTGAAGTGCTTTATGTTGGAAAATTTTTATAATAAAATGTTGGGGAAAATCAATAGAAATATTCAAGAATAAAGTTTGGTAAGTTTTCCCAAAAGAGCTGAAAACAAAGAAAAAGAAATTTAAAAGTTGTGAAAAAAGTAAGGAACATGAAGAAACAATTCTGTATCCCCAATATGCAACTAATAAGTGCTTCAGAAAGTCCAGAGAAACTGGAGTAAATAATAAAGAAATATGTAAAAAGAAAATTCTCCAAAACAAGACATGTTGCTCTAGATCGAAAGAGCCCACCCAGCATGAGTGGGGAAATTATGCACACACTTACAACATAGTGAAGTTTCAGAATTGTAAATATGAAGAGATTTTATAAATTGGGCCTGGAAAAATGAAAGGGGAGATGCAGACATGGAGATAAGACCAGAACAGCATAACTCTCAGCAGCCATGCTGAATGCCGGAAGCCAAGAGAGCAATTCCCTCC
Organism: Globicephala melas; assembly: GCF_963455315.2. Lineage (NCBI taxonomy): Eukaryota > Metazoa > Chordata > Mammalia > Artiodactyla > Delphinidae > Globicephala > Globicephala melas. Next base: position 44,832,253 of record NC_083326.1, read on the forward strand.
ATGTTCCCAAGGGAAATTATTTTTTGCCTTAGAATTCTATTCATACCCAAACTATCAATCATGTATGAAGAAAGAATTCAGCTATTTTCAAACATGTAAGATCTCAAAAAAACCACCTCCAACACATCCTTTAGACAGTTACTTGAAAATGCAGCTCTTTTGCTCTGACAAAACAAACAAATAAACTAAGAATGAGGATCCAAACAAAAAAAGTGGTTTGAGTCCAGGAAAACGTTAAATGCGATCAATCCCCAGGATGACTGCAGTTCTGAAGTATCCCAAGAAGTCAGTCTGCAAAATTTGAGGACATATAAAACTAGAAGAGTAAAGCAAGGGGAAAAATAGCCATAGAAAATATTCAGAGTGGGGAACCACAAAAATTTTATGAAGACCAATGTACTCATCATTTATGACTTGGCTTTGTAGTGAACATTTTTAAAATAATTTTAAAAATGTAAACATTGTTTATGTGAATGCTACCTACCTAGAAATTACAAATATATGAACAAGAACAGGAATACAGTTAAAGGAAAGAAGTACAAATGGATACGTCTTACAAAATGGGGGATAAAATGTACTTTTTTGCTGGCACAAGAATTAAAGATAGTTATAAAAGGTAACAACAGAGTAAAAAAAAAATGCACCATAACTGTTGCGATTTGTTTGCCAGATGAAATACAGATTGCTTAGTTAAATTGGATTTTCAGATAAGCATAATTTTTTTAGTATAAGTACATGTTGTCTTAGGCTGTTTGGGTTATTATTACAGAATATCATAGAATGGTGGGTTATAAACAGCAGAAATTTATTTCTCACAGTTCTGGAGGCTAGGAAGTTCAAAATCATAGTGCCAGCAAATTGAGTGTCTGGTGAGAGCCTGATTTTTGGTCCACAGATGGCCATCTTCTCACAGTGTTCACTCATAGCAGAAAGGGGTGTGAAGCATTCTTGGGCTTCTTTTATAAGGACACTAGTCCCATTCATGAAGTTTCCACCTTTGTGACCTAATCACCTCCCACCTCCAAATACCCTCACATTGGAGATTAGATTCTAAGGCATGAATTTTGGGGAGACACATTCAGTGTATAGCACATGTAATACTTGAGACATACTTTTTTGAAGATATTATTCTTTGTTTATAGGAATTTTAATTGAATTGGGCATTTTGTATTTTTATTTGTGAGGTATGGCAACCCTATCTTGTTAGAATGGGGGAGGAAAGTTAGAGGTTGGCATAAGGTAAATCTTTGCCTATTAAAACAAGAAATTAATATGAAATATCATATCAAGTCAATTTTAAAAAACTGTAGAAACATAATACATAAGAATACTGAGACATCAGAAGAAAAAAATTAAGACGCTAATAATCCTGACTCCGGGGACAGAGGTTAGAAGGGACTTAGCACAATAATATTAGCTTAGCCACATGCCTTTGTTAATTTAATCATATTACACTTTTAAAAATTAAGTAACTAATGAGTCCTATTTCACTGAGTATATTAAAGAAAATCAAACTGCAGTGATGAAGAACAATGAAAACTCTTTATAGTAAAACTATGAGCAATGATAGATTGGAAATGAGAATAGTTAGTACTAAGAATCCCCAAATTAGAGAATGACTATTCAGAGTATACTGGCAGGTATACAAGAATAGTGTGGGTCATAGAACCAAAGCAGAAAGGTAGATGCCAAATTTAGACAAGCATAGATTTAAGAACAATATAAAAGCATTCACTGGAAACAATCCAAATGTCCTTCAATAGATATATGGACGTACTGGGACACATCCACAAAATGGAATATTATTCAACATTAAAACGAAAAAGGACTATTGATTCACCCAGCTCACACATGCATGTAACTCAAACACATTACACTAAGTGAAAAAATTCAGTTTCAAAATACAGGAACAAAGAGCAGATCAGAGTTTGCCAGGGGTTGTGGTGGAGCAGGGTCTGAATATAAAGGGACAACATGAAGGAATTCCTTGGTATAATGGAATTATTCTGTATTCTGTATGTGCCAGATGTTACAAAAATCTATTTACATGTAAGAACTCACAGAACTATATTCCAAAAAAAGTGAATTTTACTGCATGTAAATTTTGAAAAAAAACGTACAATAACAAATTACATCAAGGTGAAATGAAGGGAGGATGGGATTTCAAAGGAGATAAAGGAGCAGAGGTAAAAATGTCAAATGCTAAGCAAAATCATCTTTAGGTAAATCTAACCAAAATAAGTCTGAACCCAAGGAAACATGTCTGATCCTAACTGGAGATAAATAAATAAACTAGTAGTGATATACAAGTATATATAGGCTTTGTACTGGTTACCAACCACACTAAAGCAGAAACCCAGCGAACCAACAGTTCAACGAAAAGGAAGCATGGCCCACACATTGCCTGCTTTATTAAGAGGCGTCTGTGGAGTTGCTTTCTAAAATGTTGGTAAAATTCTGAAAGCAGACAATTATGCATATATAACAAAAACAGAACCCTATTTTAGCTAGAAAGAGAACTATGGCTATTGTTTAATAAACTTTGTTATTTGGAAGTGAAGACAGGGAGCAAATGACTAGCTACTCCTTACAAACATCCAGGAGAACGCTGGGAGGGTGTGGGGTAGTCAAAAGCCAATATATTAAATGGTTAATGTAATAATTTAGGGAACAGGGCTTCCCTGGTGGCGCAGTGGTTGAGAGTCCGTCTGCCAAGGCAGGGGACGCGGGTTCGTGCCCCGGTCCGGGAAGATCCCACATGCCGCGGAGCGGCTGGGCCCCTGAGCCATGGCCACTGAGCCTGCGCATCTGGAGCCTGTGCTCCGCAACGGGAGAGGCCACAACAGTGAGAGGCCCGCGTACCGCCAAAATAATAATAATAATAATTTAGGGAACAAAATTTATATTCTTAGCACTTGGTAAAATAATTCTCTTAATGGGAGAAAACTTCTGTTTTTGAGATTGATATCTATGCAAGATAAATGCAAGAGTCAAGTGGCAGTGGTTGAAGAGAGAACCCCATTTTCCAAAGGAAAACAGAAACTAATCTTCAAGGTGTGGGGGAGAGAAATTTGATATTTCGAAAGGGATATGTGAAACAAAGGTAGAATACAGGAGCATCGTTCAACAGTTGATGGAGAGAAGATTTAGGGAAGAAAACACCACTTCTTGGCTATATGGCCTACAGCTTGAACTTGAAAGAGAGAAAAAAAAAGTGTGTGTGTGTATTGCATGTGGTATAAAAAAGAAATATCTTGTAGGAGATATGCAATATTACCACCGACACTATCTCCACCTACAACCTCCTCCTCAATGTGTTTCCCCTGCAAAATATTCACCACAATCCACAAATACATGACATACTGAAAAGCAGAAGAGACCAGGTTACCACACAAGTTGGAACAAGGTTAAACAGAGTTGGTCCATGAAGGCTAGGCTACAGCTGATATTCCGAGTTACCTAAATATTTGAACGGTCTTTGCTTAAGCTTTAAAAAAAATCAATAAATAAATGACTGCTACAACATTTCTGTAAATTACTTTCTGCAGCTGTCCTGATGGATTGCTGACTGAAACATATAACCTCTGTCTTTCCATGGGAGGTGGGAGTGGAGGTGCTTTTCTAGGATAAATTTTACATGGAAGGTTCTCCTGTTCTATTCAGAAATCTTTTTTTTCAGGAATAGTTTTTCTCTTTTACCACCAAACGCCTCCTGCTGCAGCTTGAGAGCTTAAAAGGATTTTGCTTGATGCCTTGTACAAGGTATTAATATGTGTTTTTTTCTTTATATTGTTTGCCCTTTTCATATTATATTGCCTCATTTGATATGAACATGAATAAAAATAAACTAGTAGAGCAGACCTTCTTATTACCAATTAAAATTTGAGAAAATTGAGGGTCAAGTATCAATGTGTTCAGGATCACACTGGTTGTAATTGGTAGAGAAAAATTAAATTTGGAAATTTTTTTCTTTTCCTTACTTTTCTTATTTGTTGTGATGGTTTTATTTTATTTACATCAGAATAACATTGAGTTATCAGGACAAATCTTAAAAAATTTAGAAAACAAGTTCAAAAGAAAAACCCAAAGTTTCTGAAAGAGGAAAACATTAGGGGAGAGGTTAACAATAATCTCTGATATAAGAATAGCATCATATCCTTATCCAAATGTATCCAGGAGATAAAAAAGAAAATACCATAATAGGTACAGTATTGCAATCTTGGGTTAAGAATAATTAACTACAAGGACAAATTATTGCTTTAAAATAAGGAAAAATCTTGTGCTTGCATTTTACTTCAGCAAGTAGGTATTTTTGATGTTGCTTTAATTTTTTAAGACTTTATTTTTTAGACAGTTTTTAGGTTCACTGCAAAGTTGAGAGGAAAGAACAGAGACTTCCCATTTACACCCTGCCCCTACACAGGCATAGCCACCCTTTCCATGCCCCGCACCCCCATTATCAACTTCAGCCAACAGAGTGTTACATTTGTTACAATGGATGAAGCTACATTGACTCATCATTATCATCCGAGGTCCATAGTTTGCTTTAGGGCTCTCTTGGTGTTGTACATTCTTTGGTTTTGGACAAATGTATAGTGACATGTATCCACATTAGAGAATCACACAAAATATTTTCACTTCCCTATAAATCCTCTGTGCTCTGCCTATTCCTCCCTTCCCCCAAACACTGGTCTTTTTACTGTCTCCATAGTTCCCTTTTCCAGAATGTCATATAGTTGGAATCATACAGTATGGAGCCTCTTCAGGTTGTCTTCTTTCACTTAAAAATAATGCATTTAAGATTCCTCCATGTTTTTTCACGGCTTAACGACTTACTTTTTTTTTTTTTTGCGGTACGCGGGCCTCTCACTGTTGTGGCCTCTCCCGTTGCTGGGCACAAGCTCTGGATGCGCAGGCTCAGCGGCCATGGCTCACGGGTCCAGCCGCTCCGCGGCATGTGGGATCTTCCCGGACCAGGGCACGAACCCGTGTCCCCTGCATCGGCAGGCGGACTCTCAACCACCGTGCCACCAGGGAAACCCACTTACTTCTTTTTAATGCTGAATAATATTCCATTGATAGTATGTATCACAGTTCACTTGTACATTCACCTACTGAAGGACATCTTGGGTGATTCCAAGTTTGGGCAGTTATAAATAAAGCAACTATAATAAACACCCATGGGCAGTTTTTCATGTGGACATATGTGTTGAACTTCTTTGTGTAAGTACCAAGGAGTGTGATTTCTGAATTTCATGATTAGAGTGTGTTTGGTTTTGAAAGAAACTGCCAAACTGTCTTCCAAAGTGCATTTTGCATCCCTACCAGCAATGAATGAGAGTTCCTGTTGTTTAACATAATAACCAGCATTTGATGCTGTCATTGTTTTACATGTTGACCTTCTAAGTGGTGAGTAATGGTATCTCATTGTTGTTTCACTTTGCATTTCCCTGATGACATATCATGTGGAGCATCTTTTCATCTGCTTATTTGCAATGTGTACATCTTTGGCGAGAAGTCTGTTAAGGTCTTTGACGCATTGATTGAGTTTGCTTTCTTTCTGTTGAGCTTTAAGAGTTCTTCATCTATTTTAAATACCAGTCTTTTATCAGATGTGTCTTTTGCAAATATTTTCTACCAGTCTGTGGCTTGTATTTCCATTCTCTTGACAATGTCTTCCACAGAGCATAAGTTTTTAATTTTAATGAAGTCTAGCTAATCCATTATTTCTTTCATGGATCATATTTCAGTGTTGTATCTGAAAAGTCATCCTCATACCCATCCTCATACCCAGTGTTGTATCTGAAAAGTCATACCTCATGACCCAAGGTCATCTAGGTTTTCTTATGTTATCTTCTAGGAGTTTTATAGTTTTGCATTTTACTTTTAGGTCTATGACCCATTTTGAGTTGGTTTTTGTAAAGGGTGTAAGGTCTGTGTCTGGATTTTTTTTTTTTTTTTTGCATGTGGATATCCAGTTTTTTCAGAACCATTTGTTGAAAAGATTATTTTTACTTCATTGAATTGGCTTTGACCCTTGTCAAATATCAGTAGGCTATATTTATGTGGGTCTATTTCTGGGCTCTCTATTCTGTTCCAATGATCTATTTGTCTGTTCTTTAACCAATGGCACACTGTCTTGATTACTATAGTTTTAGAGTAAGTCTTGAACTCGGGTAGTGTCAGTACTCCAAATTTGTTCTTCTTTCAATATTGTGGTGATTTTTCCAGGTCTTTTGCCTCTCTGAATAAGTCTTAGATTCAATTTGTCAATATCCATAAAATAACTTGCTGGGGTTTTTATTGGGATTGCATTGAATCTATAGGTCAAGTTGGGAAGAACTGACATCTTGACAATCATCTTCCTATCACAAACATGGAATAGGCCTCCATTTATTTAGTTCTTTGATTTCATTCATCAGAATTTTGTAGTTTTCCTCACAGGGCTTTACATGTTTTGTTAGATTTACACCTATTTTATTTTTTTGGAGTGCTAATGTAAATGGAATTATATTTTAAATTTTAGATTCTATTTGTTCATTGCAGAAATATCGGAAAGCAATTGATTTTGATATATTAACCTTGTATCCTGCAATCTTGCCATTATAACTTGTTAGTTTCAGTATGCTTTAATTTTTGCACTTGAATGAAGAATCTGTTTTCATATAGAAATAGTTACTAAAATCAATATTTCAACAAGCTAAATTGTTCCATGAACATTGTGAAGCAATATATATTTTTTTAAACAATATTCCTTTCAGATAGTACTTGGTGTGACACTAAATTTCATTTTTGTTTTATTACTTATAAAATGCTCTTATTAAACTGTCACAAAAATTATCCTTCAAATTGCTCTGTGCTGTTTCATTGCCTCTATTTTTATTTTTCTTGAGTACTGTATGAAAAATACATCTTGTTTAAGTGTGAAGATATGAACTATTTTGTCCGTCCCATATGCTATCCTTCTTCTGGAAACTGCATCTTTCTTTTGGGGAATTGTTCCTCTCCCACTCTAATCACATGGCTCTAAAGTGGTGTGAGTCAAGTTCTATCAGAGGCCATCTTTGCATAGATGTGATGTTGGCTGATTTGTTAAAATCTCACCATTTCCCAGAATGAATCAGAAATAAAAGATAGAGAGAAGCACATCCTGCTGGTGTCAAATCTCTTATTCTAGTTGTAAATCTGGCTTCCTATTTTTTTCAATTCTGAGCTGAGTCATTAGCAACCACACAAGAATTGACATGCACACAAACATATATACACAAACCAGACTTTTATACACACACATATACACGCATACTCACACTGGTAAGAACATGTAGAAAGAGTCAACTTTCTCAATCTGTGGCTTTTTACACAATTTTTTGGGTTATGTTTGATTTTATGCTTTTATTTGTAAGATAATAATTACCACTTTAACATACAATATCTGCTTTCAGGGTTGTTAGATTTCTTTCTTTACCATTTTATTTTGAAATAATTTCAAAGAAAAGCTGAAAAACATTAGACAGAAAACGCTTACGTATGCTTCACATAGCTTCCACTACATAATCTGAGTGTCAAACTAAGGAAGTGACATTAGTACAATACTATTAACTAAACTACAGATTTTATTTTTATTTCACCAGTTTTTCCACTAATATCTTTTGATATGTTTTTACAGCACCCTATGCATTTAGTTTGCATTGCATTTGGTTTCATGTCTCCTAACTTTTCTCCAATCTGTGACAGTTCCTCTGTCTTCCCTGGACTTTCATGACCTTGACACTTCTGAAGATTATCGATCAATATTTTTATAGGATGTCCCTCAAATAGGGTTTTTTTGATTTGCCTTATGATTTGATTCAGTTTGTACATAGGCAACAATAACACAGAAGTGATATTCCCTTCTTATTGCATCATCAAGGGCTATGTGATGTAACTATGTCTTATCAATGGTGAGGTTAACCTTGATCAAATGGTTAAGAAGGTGTTTTCCAGGTTTCTCCACTGTGAAGTTAACATGTTTCCCTTTGAAATAAATAATTATTTGGAGGAAGATACTTTTAGACTATGCAAATATACTGTTTCTAATTAAGTTTTTCATCCACAAAATTTAGCATTCATCAATATATCATGCCTGCAACAATTATTACTGTGATTCTCTAATGGTGATTTTGTTTTTATCTCATTCCTTTTACATTTATTAACTGGAATTCTTCTGTAAGAAATAGCTGCCCCTTCTCCCATTTAATCTATTAAATTATTTATTCATATTACTATCGACGCATAGATATTCATTCATTATAACTATTCTATACTTATAATCCAATAATATCGTTATTTAGTTTGGTGCTAAAATTATCAAAGCTTTAGCCATTGGCAGTGCCTTTCAGGCTGGTTCCTACGCCTTTTCAATATGTTCCCATCATTTAAAGAGTATTCTCTCTTCCTTTTGTAGAATGCAAGAAGCCGCAGGCTCCTCTTTTGTTTTTCCTGGAAATAATGACTTCTCTAAGGACCCCTAGTTTCTTCTATTGGAAAATGATATCTAAAAACAAGACCTGGGCACCATTTCATTGTTACTGAGGTGTCATTTCTACTTGTCTTTCTCACCATACAGCACTACAATTTACTTCTTTATATGTATTCTGTCCATATACATATTTACATATTTAAAGAATGAATTAGTACTAATACCTCCAGTTAAACCTCCAGTGAACACCACGGGGTTTATTGTAGTCTTCAAGATTCCCTTATTTGTAACTTCTTTCTCTGACAATGACAAACGTGGCTCTCAATATCAATGATATGTTTACTTATTTTTTCAATCCTTTTACAAATATAAAATAATTTTGGAATTGCTAAAACAGATTTATTAAGTAAGGAGTACAGTATTTGTCTGTTACAGTATTTATGTCTTTATCCATACAATATCTAGCCAAAATACTATTTTCCAAAATTGATTTTGGTGTGTTGACTTTGTAACCTATGACCTTATATCCTACAACCTTGCTAAACTCATTAATTATTTATTGGGGCTTTCTTATACATTGGGATTTTCTACAAATGTCAATCATGTTGTCTGCCAAAAAAGATTGTTTTCTTACTTTCTGTATGCATTTTTTTTACATTCATGTAACTTGATTTCATTTTTTTTCACAACTCACACACACACACTGTATTTTATTTTTACAAGAGATAAATAAACTGACACCAAGCATTGTAAATGGACGACCACAACAAAAGCAACAATGATTGCAATTACCAAACACGAAACACACTCATACTATGTCATAATATTGACATTCAGTCCAGGAATCCTCCACTGTAACAGCTCCTTTACTTTGCAGTGAAAATTGATTTGTATATTTTTTGCCTCTGAGTCCTTGTGGGATTTTTTTTTTATTCAAACAGAAAGTCACAAAAATTATAATCATCCTCATCAGTTCACTCAGTCCCATGTAATTAATTTTTTTTCATCTTGATCTTTTGTTAGCACTTTTATGAGTTCATCAGTTTTTCATTAGAGTTCTGAAAATGCTTATTCATTCAGTTCAGCAGTATAGTCAGTTACCAGAAACCTGTACTTGTCAGAATCCTTTCCATGAATTCCTTGAAGATGAAACCCTTTTATAGCAACATTTTTGCAAAAGCATCAGAGTACACCCAGAACTGTCTGTAAATGACAAAAGACTTAAAAATGACCATGGTTAAAGATTTGATGAAAGTTCATAATAATGCAATTGACAAGGAAATTTAATTATTTCTGAGATATACATTTTAAAGTAATAACTAGAATTATGACCTATAACATTATACCAGAACATATAAGATTTTTAGAAATTTCATGTAATGTCTGAAATATTTATATTAACATATTTCCATACAAATAACCCAAAGAAAGTTTAGTATTACTTGTTTTTTGTTTGTTTGTTTTTTTATACTGCAGGTTCTTATTAGTCATCAATTTTATACACATCAGTGTATACATGTCAATCCCAATCGCCCAGTTCAGCACACCACCATCCCCACCCCACTGTGGTTTTCCCCCCTTGGTGTCTCTAATCTAATCTGTTCTCTAATCTGTGTCTCAACTTCTGCCCTGCAAACCGGTTCATCTGTACCATTTTTCTAGGTTCCACATACATGCATTAATATATGATATTTGTTTTTCTCTTTCTGACTTACTTCACTCAGTATGACAGACTCTAGATCCATCCACATTTCTACAAATGACCAAATTTCGTTCCTTTTTATGGCTGAGTAATATTCCATTGTATATATGTACCACAACTTCATTATCCATTCGTCTGTTGGTGGGCATTTAGATTGCTTCCATGACCTGGCTATTGTAAATAGTGCTGCAATGAACATTGAGGTGCATGTGTCTTTTTGAATTATGGTTTTCTCTGGGTATATGCCCAGGAGTGGGATTGCTGGATCATATGGTAATTCTATTTTTAGTTTTTAAAGGAACCTCCATACTGTTCTCCATACTGGCTGTATCAATTTACATTCCCACCAACAGTGCAAGAGGGTTCCCTTTTCTCCTCTCCAGCATTTGTTGTTTGTAGATTTTCTGATGATGCCCATTCTAACTGGTGTGAGGTGATAACTCATTGTAGTTTTGATTTGCATTTCTCTAATCATTAGTGATGTTGAGCAGCTTTTCATGTGCTTCTTGGCCATCTATATGTCTTTGGTGAAATGTCTATTTAGGTCTTCTGCCCATTTTTGGATTGGGCTGTTTGTTTTCTTAATATTGAGGTGCATGAGCTGTTTATATATTTTGGATATTAATCCTTTATCTGTTGATTCATTTGCAAATATTTTCTCCCATTCTGAGGGTTGTCTTTTCATCTTGTTTATGGTTTCCTTTGCTGTGCAAAAGCTTTTAAGTTTCATTAGGTCCCATTTGTTTATTTTTGTTTTTACTTCCATTACTCTAGGAGGTGGATCAAAAAAGATCTTGCTGTGATTTATGTCAAAGAGTGTTCTTCCTATGTTTTCCTCTAAGAGTTTTATAGTGTCCAGTCTTACATTTAGGTCTTGAATCCATTTTGAGGTTATTTTTGTGTATGGTGTTAGGGAGTGTTCTAATTTCATTCTTTTACATGTAGCTGTCCATTTTTCCTCACACCACTTATTGAAGAGACTGTCTTTTCTCCAGTTTATATCTTTGCCTCCTTTGTCATAGATTAGTTGACCATAGGTGCATGGGTTTTTCTCTGGGCTTTCTATCTTGTTCCATTGATCTATGTTTCTGTTTGTGTGCCAGTACCACATTGTCTTGATTACTGTAGCTTTGTAGTGTAGTCTGAAGTCAGGGAGTCTGATTCCTCCAGCTCCATTTTTTTCCCTCAAAACTGCTTTGGCTATTCGGGGTCTTTTGTGTCTCCATACAAATTGTGAGATGATTTGTTCTAGTTCCGTAAAAAATTATGCATTGATGTTTTTCCTTGCCTAATTTCACTGGTTAGGACTTCCAGTAGAATGTTGATGGGATTGATGAGAGCACATTTTTGATATCTGTCATAAATTATAGAAAACTCTTAACCAGTTTTTCTTCTAATATTTCTTTTTTCTTGTTCTCTCTCTCTCTCTTTCTCTCCTCTTTCTTGGTTACCAGTTATATGTATTAGACTGATACTGACCCACTGCTCTTGGATTCCCTGCTTTGTTTTGTTTGTTTACTTATATTTCTCTTTATGATTTTATTTTTATTTAACGTTTCTGTCTTCAAGTTCACTGATTATTTATTCAGCTGTATGGCGTCAATTTATGAGTTCATAGAACATAGTCTTAATTTTGTTCATTTTTTAAAAAATGTCTCACATTTCTATTTGATTCTTTCTTATAGTTTTCTTCCCTGTACTCAGTTAATCCATCTATTATTCATGTTAACCTCTATTTTGTTGGAGAATTTAACATATTAAATTTAGTGATGTTAAGTTTCCTGCCAAATATTTCCAATATCTGTGTCATATCTGAACTGACTTTTGTTGATTGGTTCATCTCTTAGCAGTGTGTCATATTTTTCTTCTCTTTTATATATCTAGTAATTTTTGGATGAAATAAACGCTTCCAGTACAAAATAATAGAGACAAAGATAAAAGTTTTTTGTTTTGTTTGTTTGTTTTAGTATGCCTGGAAATACGTATAGTTTTACATCTGCTAGGCCTTTAGCATGGGAATTTGACTTAATGTAGACATGGTCTGGGTTTGTGGTTTCTTGCTGCTACAGTCAACCTCCTAGCACCAGCCTCTTCATATTCCTCTAGCACCACCACTTTTTTAAAGTGGGAGGAGGTTTGCAAAAAATATTAAGGTTTTTCTTAATATTTGTTTTGCCTTTAGCTTTAAATGTTCCCTTTAAGGCTTTTGTGCTCTTGAACTCTTCTGGGAGTATTCACTGTTATTTGTTACTTGATGCTTGTTAGGCTGTGATGGTGGTTGGGTTGGGGTAGAGGGAATTCTTGTTGTGTTGATTAAGCATCAGTATTAAGTAGGAAGTATGTCCCTACTTGTCACGACTGTGATCTTCCAGTTCCTCTAACCGTCTCTCAGCTGTATTTCTGTTCTGAGAATGTATCCTGCCCTTCCCTCCCTTTTACCCCCAAGATGAGTTGTTGTGTTCTGGTTTTTTTCCCGTTACCTTCACACAGCTGCAATGGGTTTTCACAAATAAACTAAATGTGATGGCGTTTGATAGCCTTCCTTGATCCAGATTGATTTTGTTCCATGAAAAAGACTGGGGAGAAGATTTGGGTAGCTTTTCACAACCCTCCGATAGCAGTTACTTTTCCCCTCCCTCAGGTCTTCACAAGAAGAGACACATTATCACAAATCTAGGCAATTGGGGTTCATGGAGAAAAAGAATCCAGCAAAAGAATATGAACTCCACTTAGGTCTGCAGCCCCCAAGGTTCCACTCTGTTTCACCCACCTACACTTGGCCTCCACCAGTTTGTTAAATATTCTAGCTTACTTCTTCTTACTGCTGTTTGGCTTTACATGCTCCAAGTGCTAGCATCCTTTCTCTCTCTGCAGGTGCCTGTATTTCCTTAGACTTCAGGTTATTATACTGCACTTTGACACCCAACTCTCTGATAGGCCCAAAATAATTCATGAAGTTGCAGTCTGTCCAACTGTTTTTCATGTGAAGTGTGGCAGTGATGCAATTTCCAGTTCTCTTTATCCTCATGAGAAACCAGAAAGAAGTACACATCAATCTTTTTTATATAAAGATATTTAATTTTCAAACAATTTCCTGATGATTAGGAAATTCCAAATGATTTAACTAAATTAAGCAAAAGTCTAGTAATCTCAGCTTCTCCAGCTCTCTCTGTAAACCATTTCATCACCATCTACAAAGTTGAAACTAACCTCTCTGTCTAGTTTTCATAGATATTCTTCTGTTTCAATAATTTCATCATTCAAACTCTGCTATGTAGTAAATACATCCTCTAAACTCATAGCTCTTAAACTTTTCATTTCAATCCTTAAAAATTACTTGAGGGTGCTTATTAAAAGGAAACTTGCTTAGTTTACCCACAGGAAACCAGATTTCCTAGATTTGAGGTGAAGCTAGGAAATTGGCATTTTTTATAAGCCTCTCCAATATTCTGATACAAGGTGGTTCCTTTCCCATGCTCTGAGAATCTCTGTCCTAAGCATTTGTCCCAGTAGGCTACTGCTTTTGAATTTCTTCCATTTGGATTTTCCTTGGTGTCATATCTCTTTTTCCATATTTTGTCCCTCTTTCAAGAATATTTTTCTACTCCAACCCCTCTACTTGGAAGTAGGGTGATGATCAAATGCTTAATAATTGGTGAACCCTCTTCACTAACCAATCAGAACAGAGGCCAACCCAAGCGGAATAGATGTCAACGTTAAAGAACACTATAGTTGTGCCTATGTCTACCAGCCAATATCAGCCTTCAAAGAATCCATTTTGATCACTTATATTTCTGTAAATATCAGTTTGCACATAGTATTTTTTGTTTTGTTTTGTTTTTTGAATTTTATTTATTTTTTATACAGCAGGTTCTTATTAGTTACCCATTTTATACGTATTAGTGTATATATGTCAATCCCAATCTCCTAATTCATCCCACCACCATCGCCCCCCCCACACCCACTTTCGCCCCTTGGTGTCCATAAGTTTGTTCTCTACATCTGTGTCTCTGTTTCTGCTTTGCAAACTGGTTCACCTGTACCATTTTTCTAGATTCCACATATATGCGTTAATATACAATATTTGTCTTTGTCTTTCTGACTTACTTCACTCTGTATGACAGTCTCTAGGTCCATCCACGTCTCTACAAATGACCCAATTCCATTCCCTTTTATGGCTGAGTAATATTCCATTGTATAAAAATACCACATCTTCTTTATCCATTTGTCTGTCAATGGACATTTAGGTTGCTTCCATTGACCTGGCTATTGTAAATAGTGCTGCAATGAACATTGGTGTGTATGTGTCTTTTTGAACTATGGTTTTCTCTGGGTATATGTGAGGACACAGGGAGGGGGAAGGGTAAGCTGAGACAAAGTGAGATAGAGAGTGGCATGGACATATATACATTACCAAATGTAAAATAGATAGCTAGTGGGAAGCAGCCGCATAGCACAGGGAGATCAGCTCAGTGCTTTGTGACCACCTAGAGGGGTGAGATATGGAGGGTGGGAGGGTGATGTAAGAGGGAGGAGATATGGGATATATGTATATGTATAGCTGATTCACTTTGTTATAAAGCAGAAACTAACACACCACTGTAAAGCAATTATACTCCAATAAAAATGTTTACAACATGCACATATTATTTTTAAACAGATTTACTGAGATACAATTCATATACCATAAAATTCACCCATTTAAAGTGTGCAATTTAATCATACACAGTCTTTTCATTTTTTATGCTTTACTGATTTGTGAATGTGTATTATCTATACCAAAAAATGATTTGAATTACTTTTTAAAAAGATATTTGTCTTCTTATCTTGTATTTTCCACAGTCACTTGCCTAGTCCCCCCACATAATAGGTGTTCAATAAACACAGCTTTATTGAATAAGTGAGTAAATAATGTTGATTCTTAAATATCCCCTATCTACTTGAGTGTATATTTATGTTCCAATAACTGCAATGTTCAGGAGTCTGAATACATAAAAACAGAACAGCTACAACAATTTTAAAAAAACAACCTTAATTACCAAGTTGAGTGATATACAAAAATTTGAATGCGTCTAGGAGCAGGCTATTACCATTCCAATAAAAACGAAACATTCAAAACTAAAAACACTGAAATATAAATATTATATGCATACATCTACAAATAGTGTATAATAGGTATATAAAGCATTCTGCATTACTCACGTGAGAATTCAGTTAAGCAAAATATAAGCTCCTTCTAATCAGAGTCTAAGATAAACTCTTTGTAGACATTTTGATATGTCACAAATCTTCTGGAAATGTCAATATTCTTACGTAAACAGTCTCAAGAATGCCGTTTTGTTACAATGCCCACACAACATTAAAAGAATACCCGATAAGCAACACTGAGAGAAGATAGCATACTTTGCAGTTTAACAAGTTATTTTCTTTTCTCTACCCATTCTCTAAGGTGATTATGACTGAATGATTTGGTATACACTCTTGTAAATCTAGGACACATTCTTTAATCTCCATAAATGTTCTTACCAGTCCTCCTAGTTATAACTCTGCTGTCAAGTATACTTTATTCCTGAGACTGAAATCCTTTACACAATCTGTGTTAAAAATATTCATAAATCATCTAAAACACAGCTGCCTGTATTTTCAGTCAGGACTGACAAAAATACTCCAGAGTTAGCTTATAGTTTTGTCTCTACCAAGTTAAAAGAAAATAGGGTTGATCAAGTCAATGAAATTTGTCTTCTGTGTCACTAAATCCACAATCCTCTTATGTTTCTCCTCTCAGTATTTACTTCTCCCCATCATTCAGGTCTTTAGTTTTCTTCAACCTTTATCATTTCCCCTTTGTCATACTTGATAGGGATATAACATCAGTCATTTAGATGTTAGAGAAAATTAATTTTAAATGAAGACCATTGTTTTCCTTTTGGTCACACGGACATCCCTGAAGCCATACCTAGCCTACATACCCTGAAGAGGAATGCTTTAATCCTTTTAGCATAATGTTCAACAATTGTGTAGGGACTCTCATCAAAGAAGAAACCCTTAGGAGGATGAGCTTTGGAATAGTTGGGCTTCTGCTCATCACCAAAAGCTGTCCAGGATATGGAAAGAGCCCTGTGTTATTTTTCGTGGCTTTTTCCAAGATCTGAAGCATGTCATTTCTTAATTCAACAAATAGTTTTTCAAGCACCAGTCCTTCATTAAGAATGTAGCAGTGATTATGATAGACAAGTTCTCTACTGTCATTTGGTTTACAAGGGTAATAAGGAAATAGATCTTATAAAAGTAAATGAACATGCAAGATAATTTCAAATACTGATGAGTGTTATATTGACACCATTCACCAGCTTCCACCCCAGTATTAATGTAATAAATTGCCTTTAGGAAGGACCCAGGGAAAATCATGGCTACCTTACAGAAAACAATCAATATATATATATATTTTTTCTGTGAAGCTGACATTGTCAATGAGTCTACATGACAGAGAGCCAAGTAGTCCAAGAGGGAAGAATCTTCCTTTCAGAAGTCCTGTCTCCAGGGACAACAAATCAAAGGCTTTTAAGGAGAAAAAACTCAATGTATCGGAGAAACAATGAACAGGGCAGTGTTGCTCAAGGATCCTGGACAGGATAGAATGATGTATGTATGGGGAGCAAAGCAAAGTGGAAGGTATTTTAGGGTCTTATAAATGAAGATAAGTTTGGATTTTTGTTTTCTAATATGAGGTGACAAGCCATTGGAAGGTTTTAGTTAAGGAAATAGTATAATTTGATTTGCATTTTAAAATATCACTTAAATTACTTCATGGAAAAGATATTGCAGATAGGAAGTTGGAAACAGGAAATCAATTAGAAGGAGATTATATCCAGGTCAGAGGTGATATGGCTTGACTTCAGATAATTCAATAGAGATGAAAGAAGGAAGAGGTATAAGATGTATTTAAGATCTTTCATAAGATGGATTCAATAACCTTGGAATCAAACATGTCTTGCGTGAATCCTTCTCTAAAACTGACTAGGTGTGAGACTTTGATCAAATTATTTTCTGACATTCTATTCAGGCAGTCATGAGCAGTATCAACATATGATAGACTGTAAAAATGACGGCAGATTCTTCTCATCCCTGCATCTATACTCTTGTGATGTGATTTAGCAGGTCTTCCTAGCAAGAAATAGAGCCTATTAATTGAACGTTTGAATCTGGGCTGGCCGTGTCACTTTTATGGGCCAATAGAACATTAGCATCATGGTGCAAGCAGAGACCTAAAAGCTGTTGCACAATGAGGTTTTCCCGCTACTTAGGCTCTTTGGATATTTGCCACTACCGCCATATGACAAAGCCCTGGCTGGCTTGCTGTTTGATGGGCAACATGTGGTCCAGTCACTGTTGTCAAAACAACCTACAGGGCTTCCCTGGTGGCGCAGTGGTTGAGAGTCCGCCTGCCGACCCGTGAGCCATGGCCGCTGAGCCTGCGCGTCAACGGGAGAGGCCACAACGGTGAGAGGCCGGCGTACTGCAAAAACGAACAAAAAAAACCTACAGCCAGCCAATCCCCAGCAGCAAAGCCTTTCAACTGACTGGCAGGTGACTGTATTTACATAAGTGATCTTCGTTGAGACCAACAGAAAAACAATCCAGCTGAGGCCAGCCCAAACTGCTAACCCACAGAATCATGAGCTAAATAAATGGTTGTTTCAAGCCACTGGCTCTGGGGTGGTTGTGAAACTATGGGTTACTGATACATAGAGTCGGTGAGAATTAGGGTTGGGCCTGATTAAACACTAATTAGAGTTTGTGAATGGAAACACTGAAAGTGTAAAAATTCTCCCTGATAATTTACAGCATGTATTAAGAGATGGCAATGAATCATTATATTGGTTTGAAAATCAAGGAAACTAGCTTATCTGGATTGTAACAGAAATAATAAAGGACATTCCGTTTTTTGGTTTTTGGGGTTTTTTTGCAGTACGCGG
The DNA here is from genome assembly GCF_963455315.2 of Globicephala melas. Classification (NCBI taxonomy): domain Eukaryota; kingdom Metazoa; phylum Chordata; class Mammalia; order Artiodactyla; family Delphinidae; genus Globicephala; species Globicephala melas. Next base: position 44,850,389 of record NC_083326.1, read on the forward strand.
GCCGCTCACTGTTGTGGCCTCTCCCGTTGCGGAGCACAGGCTCCGGATGTGCAGGCTCAGCGGCCATGGCTCACGGGCCCAGCCGCTCCGTGGCATGTGGAATCTTCCCGGACCGGGGCACGAACCCGCGTCCCCTGCATTGGCAGGAGGACTCTCAACCACTGCGCCATCAGGGAAGCCCTAAAGGACATTTCTTTTTAAGAGCATGAAGGAATCTATAGACCGTGCTGAGGATGAAATATATATTTTGGGGACCAATTGTTCATAAAACCAACATATAGTCAGGTCACCTGGTATTCCTTAAAACAGAATTCCAGTCCCTGTCTCATACTCACTGAATTTGAAATTTTGGGGTAGTGGAAAAGTATAGACACATACTTAGAATGTCAACCTAGAAAACATATTAGAAATTTTATTCATTGGGACCATTTAAATTTATAATAAAACATTTCAGACTTCAACTTTTTCTTCCTTAAGTTCCATGAATCAAAAAGTTTTTTCCAGTCCTCTTTCTGTTGCAGAAGGAAAGATGGGCTTTGGCATGAAAACCTTTATGGACTTCTCTGGAGACCTAGCTTGCAAATGTTAAATTCTATTTCTAGTAAGACAGAATCAAATTCCAGAAAACCAACTCATAAAATGTCTTTTGCAATAGAAATATTAACTGTGCGTGTTTAATTCCTAGATGTTACGTATATACATCAGAAACGGAAGAATATTGTATGATTTCTAGATTTAGATTTTACCTGTTGTTTTGGCTTGAACAAATGATTTATCTGCTCTGCATCTTTGTTTCCACATCTGTAAAATCAGAGGTTGAATTAAGGTCTCTAAGGTAATTTTAGCTTCCAGGATTCTATGATTGATAGCACAGCTTTGTATTTTCAATTTCATATAATCCAACATATACTAACCATTTAATTTAACAATGCCGCTATTCTCACTAGAGTATTTCTTGTTTGTTTATGTAATTATGTACACATAAGAGGACTAATCCATTAAGTCTCAATCTTTATTGTGGCTATAAGCAGTGAATGGCCCAGACATCAGCTTATCCCATCTATCCGATATAATCTTCTTCCCAATGAATATTATGTGGCCACCTGTCAGGAAAATGCAGCCAAGACCGATCACCACAGGTGCACCTTCAACCTTGTTATCGATTTGCCATCTCTGATTTATAAAATATATCATGATTTCCAATGAATGTTTTTCAGCTGTGTTTGATTGCTTCAGTGTTTAAGGGGTTTCATTATTGATTTGTTTTAATGGCAATCACATTAAGCATCCAATTTATGCTATGTAAACTTTTGAGACATGTGAATATATTTTTTGCATTCAATTTTTTTAGCAATTCTTTTAATGGAAAAAAAGGCTATGAAGTTATTTTCATTCATACATAAGATTTTGATTCTTGTATTGCTTGGTATTAATTTTTAAAGGAAAGATTAAATTACCGTGAGGAGAGGAGAATTATAATACCAAATTGAGGTAGACTTCTTAAAGGATGTGGTCTCTGAAAGTGATAATAGATTAACCAGGCACAGAGACAATTTCTGGATCTGATTTGACAGATCCAAAAACTCTAATCAAGATAAAAGTATAACTTTAACAGTCTAGTTCACAATCTAGAATTCTCTTATTAATGTAATCTTTTGTTTAAAGCATTTATCTCAAAAAAAAGCATTTATCTCAGAAAAAATTAAAATACATCCACTTAATCTATAAGTGATTTATAACTAATTCACACCTATCGTTCTAACAGGATGCATAAATTAGATCCATTCACTGGAAATTCTGTGTGATTTAATGTTACCAAAATGGAGCAAATAAAATATGAATTAATGTCAATGTGCACATTTAGATATTAGGAGTAAAAATTTGACTGGCAGGGTTAGGTCTCTCAAGAAGCCAAATTTAAAGTTGACGCAACCAGGGGAAACAAAATTTGTGTGCAGATGCCCTTTTTACGAACACGAATAAGTCTGCAAGTGCCAAAGCTCACCCTGGATTCTCCTGATTAAGCACCCTGGGCTTCTCATGACTAGATCCCATTCAGAATCTGACTCAGAGACTCTAAGATAATGTCTGTAGCAGCTGTGTTTTTAAGAAGCTCCAAAAAAATTTTAGATATTCACTGGTGTTTGAGAACCTCTAATTTAGACTAATTATCACAAACAAACTAAAGGAAAGTGATCCATGAAAGGCTGGACACTAAGAACAAGTAAAAATGGAGCTATTAACACAGCACCTTTCTACACTCTGCTTCGCAGGAGTAACTGCAACAGTAAAACTTCAAACCATTACAAGAGGATGTTAGAGTTTAAACGAATGTTAGAGTTTAAATAAATAATCGAAATTCAACCAGAGGCAGGCAATGGATATGAAGGAAAGTAGATATTGTCAAGAAGTAAATAATATGATGTAGTTTTAAGAAAAGAGTAATTTTTTTAGAGCTTAAAACAAACAAACAAACATATAAGCCTATACAAATGGAGTACCATTTTCTAAGTATTCAAGACTCTCCTAGTTGGAATATGGTCTTTAGTATGATTGGGGCAATTACAATTTATATTAAATAAATCAATGTAATATAATAATATAATAACATAATCTGAATTCATCAATTGTTTGCTACCATTTTTGATGTTTGTTTTACATTTTAGTATAGCTACAATGGAAATTCATCTAACACTAATTGTGTCTTGGTGTCTTACAATTACTATTGGCCGGGTAGCAGTTTTGATGTAGTTGATAAAAACTTTCTTTTGATGCCTTCTGGTAAGATCAAGAAAGCAGTAGAATCAATGACTCTCAAATTTGATATATTAAATATTTTACAAAAATTATTGCCACCTCCTTAGTAGGAAGCCAGGACCATAAGGCATACCTCCAACTAATGTATCCATTATAATTCCATTGTTATAATTTTAACTATTACTTATGTGAAAAGGCTGAGACTTCCTGATAATTCATTTCAATTAAAAATCTGGGTCCAAATGGACCTAAGGAAAATCTTGAGTCAGGTATATTATTTTCTTTTATTTATCCTTTTCCAAGTTCTTGAAGTTTTTGGAGAACTACTAAGGCCCAGAACATGTCTAATCATAAAAACCATCATAGAACAGTTGGTAAGACTATATATTTTCAGGACCTTTCCCTAGAAATTCTGATCTATATTTTGGGAGAAATCTGTTTTTTTCAAATAACATCTCTAGGTGATTTTATGATCAAGCAAGTCTGATCTTATTTGTTTATAATTTTCCAGGTTGATATGGAGACGGGGGAACAGAAAAGATTTTGATGGGTGAAAAAAGCAAACAGTTTAGTAAAGATCTATATTGTTATATCATCCCCAGGACTATTGACATCAGATACTGGGAATGGGGAGTGTGTGAAAACCTAAGAGAAACTGCTGGGCAGGGAAAGGTGGTTATCAGTAATCAGATCCAGGTGCAGGAATCTGAGAAAACAGAGCATCCAGGCTGTTCGGCCTCACTGGGTAAAGGGACCCATCTGTTCCAACTTCAAAATTGTTGATACCCAACCATCAAAATCAGTTTGACACTGTATGACGGTAGGTATTCAGGTTAATGGAAAGTGTGGAAGGGCCAGTGCAGTAGAGCAGACGTTGACTCTTCCAATTTTTCATATCCATGACCATCCAGGAAGTACTTTTATGACAAGGACTCTTGACACATTTACCACTAGGAATATATGAGGAATGCAATAAATCGTTGATCTTCATTTTTTGTGGATTTGATATTTGTAAATTTGCCTACTTGGTAAAATGTATTTTTAACCTCAAAACCAATGCTCAAGGCAGTTTTGCAGTCATTTGTGGTCATGTGCAGAGTGGTGAAAAATTTGAGTTGCCCAATGTGCTCATTCCTGGCTGAGGTTGAATGAGGCAATACTCTACCTTCTTGTTTCAGCTCTCATACTATAAACAAGTGCCCTTTTCACAGTCTGTTTAGTGCCACACTTTTGCATATTTGTGCTTTTTTGTTGGTGATTTCACTGTTTAATATAGCCCCCAAGTGCAGTGCTGAAGGGCTAACTAGTGTTCATAAGTGCAAGAAAGCTGTGATGTGCCTTACAAGGAAAATACATGTTGGATGAGCTTTATCCAGCTTGAATTACAGTGTTGCTTGTGAGTTCAATGTTAATGAATCAATAGTATATATCAAATAAAGTATTCTTAAACAGAAACACACATAAAACAAGGTTATATATTGATCAGTTAATGAGAATGTGATCAGAAACTTGCAGAAACCTAGCCCTCTGTTTGACCTAGGAGCAATGGTTCAGTATTTGCTAATTCAGTTTTTACAGTGACTTTATAGAACATAAATAAGAATCAACTATATCTGTGGAATATTAGTCTTTGCAGAGATAGGAAGGGAGGAAAAACTAGCTTCAGACCCAAATGATACAGGCTAACTCAGTTGTACAGCTGTACCCTGCTCTCCCCAAACACTCCAACCCTCTATCAAGCAGGCTGTTTAAGTGTGAGGCCCAGCTTTGGAGGGTAGTGTGGAACCACATAATTCAGAATTTTTTCTTCTGAGATGGAGATGAAAGCAGAAGCTCAGCCCTACATTTTGGGCAAACATGAAAGGAAGAGAATGTGACCACTCAGTTTTGTGAAAACCCAAGTGTCAACTCTGGAGTACTGAATCCAAGATGTAGGAAGTATCTTTTAACTCAAGGCTCTAAGAAAAGGGAAGGCAGATTGATGAGGTCATACTATGTGTACACATTGTGTTTGTATTAGTTCTCTACTGCTATCTAACAAATTACGCTAAAATAATTTTTATTTTATAGTTTATAGCAACAAACATTTATTATCTGACAGGGTTTCTGAGAGTCAGGAATTCAGGAACAGCTTAGTTGGATGATTCTGGCTCACCTCCTCTCACAAGGGTACAGTCAAACTGTAGGCAAAGGCTTTTATTGTCTCAAGACTCAACTAAGGCTGGAGAATTAGCCTCCAAGTTTCCTCAAATTGTTGTTGATAAGCTTCCATTATTTGCTGGCTGTTGGCCAGAAGACACCATTCTTTGCCATGTGGTCCTCTCTAAAGGCCACTTGAGTGACCTTATATGTGACAGCTCACCTCCCTTAGAGCAAGTGAACACACACACACAGAATCAAGATAGAAGCAATAGTCTCTAGAATCAAAACTAGGTAATGATATACCATCACTTCTGCCATATTCCATTGATCACACAAACTCTGGTACAATCTGGGAGGAAACTACACAAAGGTGAGAATATCGGGAAGTAGGGATGAATGTGTAACATCTCTCTCAGGCTGGCTAATACAATGCAATTTTGTGAATGTTTCAATAAGATCAGAGCTATACCTGAAAGCAGGGGAGGGGGAGGGTGGTGACCTTCAGCGGGAAAATGTAGCAACAAGTAGAGAGGGCAATATCAGATCTATGACACAAAAGTCAATCTTCGAGAGACAAGAGACCCTGGAAAGAGGGTGGACTAGTGTCCCCAAAATCATCTCCCAGTTGCCGGTTAGAGGGAAAAGGATTTTATCGGAAAAAACTGGGAAGTTTCAGGGGTGTGCAGGCAGGGGCTATGTTTAGAACAGCACAGTCAGCTCCAACAGTCATCTTAAAACTGTTCATGTGGTGGTCTGGTCAGCATCATCTGTCTAGTTTTTTGTTTTGGGTTTTTTTTTGCCATGCTGAGAGGCTTGCAGATCTTAGTTCCCTGACCAGGGATCAAACTCAGGCCCCTGGCAGTGAAAGCGTGGAGTCCTAATCATTGGACCACGAGGGAATTCCCATCTTGCTTGTTTTAATGGGTTTGTTCCCATTTTCTTGAGACCAGTTCCTGGAATCGTGCAAGCCACACATTCAGTACTGCTCAAGATGGAGCAGCTTATGGCATGGCTACAAGCAGTTAGCTTTTTCCCTCTGGTGCCGGTTTTAGTATCTGCAAAATAACTCAGGAATGTGCATCAGACACTGTTATCTATTTCCTTCAGGGAAGAACTAAAGATTCTGTGACTGCTAACTGACTGATCTGTTGTTTAAATTGTTACTGAGTTCTCCTGGCCCAACTGCTGTTTTTTGTGGCTATTATATATTCACATTCTTTCAGTCATTAATTCTTGAGCCAGGCTTTTATGACTCGGGGGAAGCTTGCGAGCCTAATGCTTTTCTATGAACAAGAGGCAAGCAGAGGACGTGGGGGCGAGGGGGTGTCCATCCTGGGAAGGCCCCATAGCGTCCTGCTCGGTTACAAGCCTGAAGAAATTGCTTACCTACAAAGTGGTGGTTGAAATGGGAAGAGGAAGACAGAAAAATATATAATATTGTTACTTTACTCAAGGAAAATCTGATCCATGGAGAATCAGTTGTCCTCCCCAAGCTCAATGAAAAGATATAAAACAAAAGACAGGTTTTTTTTTTTTTTTTTTTTTTTTTCCTGCGGTACGCGGGCCTCCCACTGTTGTGGCTTCTCCCACTGCGGAGCACAGGCTCCGGACGCGCAGGCTGAGCGGCCATGGCTCACGGGCCCAGCCGCTCCGCGGCATGTGGGATCTTCCCGGACCGGGGCACGAACCCGTGTCCCCTGCATCGGCAGGCGGACTCTCAACCACTGCGCCACCAGGGAAGCCCAACAGGTTATTTTTTAAATCAGTGAGTAAACAGTTTAAAATTCTAAAAGACTGAAATCAATGAAGAAGTTTTTTAGTCAAATGCTTCTACTTTTATTCAAGAAAACACTACATAATTACCATATTTTCCCAAGCTAGTTATATAGTTCTTAGGTGCAGAGGTTTCTTCTTTAATTTCTGGACTCTTCCAATGGTCTGAACAGACATTTGATTCTGTTCCTTATGCTCAGAGAGGGGGGCTACAAGATGTTTTTGACTTTGACTTTGACAGAAAAAGTTGGATGCTATTTTGTTCTCACTTCCTTACCTGAAATTCCCCACCTCCCTCTTTTATACCAAAGATGCTATTCAATTATATTTTCTTTCTCATTTGGGATTTTGAAGTGGTGCTTCTTGAATTCTCTATTATGAAATAACCACATGAAGAAAATGTAACCTTTAAAGACCTAGAAAATACCCAATGCTTAGTTCCACTGCCTCATAAGTTATAACTTACATGAATTTCCTGAAGTAGTAGACTTATTCTACAATGGTTTCCAAGATTGTTTTCCAAATTCGTGTTCATAAGGAAGCGTTGGTACTAGCAAAGGGCCAGGAAGCCCCCACCCTGGTTGGCAAGATGGCCCATTGTTGAGCTTTTAGTAGATGCCAAGCATTATGCTAAGTGATAGGTAAGAATTTATACACATGACAACCCTGCCAGGGAGGTATAATTGGTCTAATTCGCTAAGAACAGCCTTGGCTTGAAACATGCTTTGAAACTTGTCTATTATGTTGTCTGGGGCAGGGTGATAGTTTGCTCTGCTGTCATTCATTATAGCCGTGCATTTTGGAAGAAAGGCAGCATTTCTCACTCTCATCCACTGCAAGATTGGAAGTTTTGGGAGGTCACAGATGTTGTTAGCTTTGCTCTCTCTTTCACAGCATACTAATATATAGTAGGTGATCCGCAAATGTTGAATAATTACCACAAATCTCCTCTTCCCTGTCATAATACTAATTGCATCCCATGGTGTTCTATTCAAATCAATTCAATTCAACAACCGTGTATTGACAACTTCTCATTTTGTAGGCATGAAACCAGTTATAACTTGAGCTTTCTGCACTAAGGCAAATTCTAAAATATTTCCCCAAATTGAGAGTAAGAAAAATATCAGATCCCTTTGCCAGGGCAGCAGGAGCCCAGTTGGAATTAGCAGTAACAATGAGAGCAGCCCCGAGAGTCGAGAAAACAGTGCTTTCTCTCAGCTGAGGTTTCCACTTCCGGCGTTTTTTTCACCACACTACCTGTCCAGGCAAACATAGCAGAGCTAGAGCATTAGAATGGCTAAAACTGCAACTTCTGGCCGGAGTCTGGTGAATGTCTCCATTGCATGTGAGTAAGTAGCTCCCACTCACATGGTGAGATCTCTGGTAATTTACTATTTTACTGGGCTTGTCTTTAGTAATTTGTTTACTCTTGGACAGGCCTTACATATGCAAATAAATATCCCTAAATAACGACTCTGAAACTCTGGCCATGGGTTATTCTGATGATGCCACCTTTTGAAAGCTCCTCTTCTAAAATTACTTTTAGAACCAGTTTATGAGCCATAAAGCAAAAGTAAAACAAGCACATTCTTTGTTATCAACCATATAAGCAAATCAGTTTCCTTCCTCTACTATCATAGTTAATTTATTTTCCTTAATGAATATTGTCATACATCATTCTCAACCTTACTCAGCCACCTTGGATGATAAAACATGGCTATGAAGAAACAACAATAACAGCAGCAAAACTGTTCTCAAAAGATATAGATTTGGGACATATCACTGTATGAGTTTTAGTTCATGGACATCTATTTACCACTTGACCCTCATAAATATAGCTGGTCCCACCAGGATAGACAGAAGTGGTTAGAACTTTTTCAGGCACTATACAAATAAGAAAACTAGACATAGAACTGAGAGAAAAAAATTAGAGAAAATGAAAATTTTGTCAATTTAGCTTAAGCCAGTAAATACAGAGAGCCAGAAACTGATGAATCCGTATGATGAGATCTGTTAAATCCTTGACTTGTTAAGAATCTTAAGAAAAAATCTTAGTCCGGACTGGAGTTTAGAGCAGGGTGGAAATAGAAATAATTTCTCAAGGACTCAAGGAAAAATGACCCTGTGCAGGTAACAGGTTAGACATGTGTCAACACAAGGCTAATCAGTACCAAAATGTGCAAGTGTCAGAGGTCTCCAGATGAAAAGATAAGGTCAAAATGAAGGAGGTCCACTCTTTGCAATGGAGTCTAACAGCCGTCACTGCAGAAAGAATGAGACGAATTATCAGAAGGCACCCAGAGCAAATATTTCTGGCCCTGTGTTCTCTCCTTCTGTGTTTGTGACCAGTGTGACCACACCACCCTATTTTCACCACTGCTTGAAGCTGATATTTCTTTTCCATTCCCAGCATCAGGGCCTGTCATATCCAAACTGGATAACAGTAATCTCCTCTCCCCTAGACTACCTAGTGTGAACAGATGCTGTGATATCTCAAATTGTTATCTGTTACAATCAGAAAAAATAGAGCTATGAAGTATACTTTTCTAAGGGCAAATAAATTCCAGATCTTTTTCTTTGCCAGCTGAAGAATTACATGAGACCTGGGACCATTAGAAAGTCCTCTTTGAGAAGACCTCTGATAAAATAAAACCTCATATATGAAGACTTGGTAAATAATCTTAATTATGGAAAGGATAGAAATAAACATAGCCTATACATAAGTGTTCACAGGGATGCTGAATCAGAGAGGGAATAAACAGAAGTCACATTCTGAAAATATTTATTGAGATTCTACCATTTGCATAGAGGAACATCAAAGTAAATGAAGTATCATTACTACCATCAAGAAGCAGTCATTGAATTGAAAAAGATTTCTTAAAAGGTCCAAAGTGAAAATCAAGTGACACATGATTTTAGCTAATAGATAATGAAAATTTTATAAGGAAATGTCCAGGAAAAAAAGCAGTAGATTTTGACTTCTTCAGTTGCCTTTCAAAATAAGGCAATAGCAACCAAAATATTACAGTGCTATATGAAATTATTTTTGAAGATAATTCTCTCAATTACCTGGTATAGGTTTTACCAGAACAGAGAATGGTTTGGGGCTGGCTCTGATGTAAGGCTGAGACATGTACCAGAGAGAAGAAAGTAAACAGAAGATAACCTAGAAAAACAAACAAACAAATGAATTCGAAAAACTACGTGGTCAAGTAAGTTTACAAAATGCAACATACATTGCTCTGCCATCCTTTTAGCAATGTAATGCATACCAAATTAAAATCTCAAGAAATCTTAGTAAAGAAACCAGTAAGTTTCTTGGATCCAACATGTTTTTCAAACTTAGAGCAGAATCGTTTTCCCCTTTTTCTGTCTATTTACAACCAATAAAACTAATTTATGCAGAGCATACATTTTACATACAAGACTCCTGTAGTTGTTAGGGGCAAAGGTTTGTGGTCAAATCCCAGACCTGCCACTTATTAGTAGTTTGATCTGAAAAAATGTCAAACTCTCAGGCTTTTTTCCTTTTATTTCAAAGGGTAAAAGTTGCATCCACTTGGATTGAGAAGGGGTCCTGAGCTCAGTTCCTGTTACAATGAACACTGATCATTATATTAATTACACGCAAAGCACTTATTATTATGCTAATTAAAACGTGTATAAAAGGTCTTGGAGAAGTATGGCTCTCTGGAAATCTTCCTACCTTTTTTACCTGCCTGGAGCAGTACTGAGGAAATCTGGACAAACTGCAGCCAGACATTGAGAAAGAAAGGCACTGGACTGCTCTAGGAGGACTCAGTCTCACAGAACCCCTTACCACTCCCTTTCTCCTATTTTCATGTTTCCTCCTCGGTTTTATAAAACATTCCAATATAAATTCTTGCCTAAAAGTTGCTTCATTGACTTCTCCTCTCAACCCAAACACTTTTAAACAAATTCTTACCATGCGCCAGCCACTGTATTCACACTACCAAAGACAAAAGCAGTGAAGAATCGAACTAATTGAACCAAACCCACCCAATTGCACGAAGTCTGGCCTCACTGGGAAATAGTGTAGTGAGCTCCACTGCTAGATTCAGGATTCTTGAGACAGCCCTCGTGACATCGCACCTGAATCTTAGGAAAGCTATTTCAAGTATGTAAGCCATAGAGACCTCACATATAAAGCTATCTATGTTCATCTTTCAAATTAATAACAAATGTCAATTCCTCTCAGCTTCTCTTATCAGAAAAATAGTTGACTTTTCCTTAAAAACTTGTGCCCTGATTACTGACCAGAGATTCCACACCTAAAAATTCTATAATTAGAATATGAAATTAATTCTCATTTAGACATAATTTTTTTTAAATGTATATATCTGGCTCTGTATGATAATGCTATGCATTTGTGGATGCCACATACTACATTACTTTTTGAGACTTTAAGCTTATGAAAAGCAGGGCAAATGATTGCTTTTCTTTGAATTTCATAGCACTTGAACTGGCATCCAGTCTTTGATAAAGGAATGGGAAGGGCTTCCCTGGTGGCGCAGTGGTTGAGAGTCTGCCTGCCGATGCAGGGGACACGGGTTCGTGCCCTGGTCCAGGAAGATCCCACATGCCGCAGAGCGGCTGGGCCCGTGAGCTGTGGCCGCTGAGCCTGCGCGTCCGGAGCCTGTGCTCCACAACGGGAGAGGCCACAACAGTGGGAGGCCCGCATACCGCAAAAAAAATTAAAAAATAAAGGAATGGGGAAATTAGCAAAATTTTTAGAAACTATCTAGAAGGGTTTTTAAAATTCAGAACATTTTTTGCAGTGTTTTTTTTTTCTATTTATCCTACCTTAAAGCTCTTATCTCCTATTAAAAGTTGAGATATTACAGTAACTTAAGGAAGATTCAAAATTGTAATTTAAATTTTATCATGGTAGAAGGTACCATATACAACAAATAAAAGTTTATTTTTAGAATATATTTAGAATGTGTTTAAAAATATAATCTAATTTTAGGTTATCTAAAAAAAATCTAGTTTGTGCCATTCCCCATTATAACAAAGAAAACTGTACTTTAATTGTGAATTAAAATAACTTCTATGCAGTATAATTATTTATTCCTTTAATTCTTAGATAAATAAAATTCATTAATTATTTGATTAAAGACATTTGAAGTTGCTGAAAAAATGTAAGGACAAAATTTTAGTGTGAGCTCTCAGATGTTCGCACCTCACTGTGCTTATTCAATATACACAGACTCTAGGAATCATCAATGTTTTATATTAAGAAATCAAACCATCAGAAAAATATTACATTTCTGAATTCCGCCTCTATAAAAAAGTTGTTATCATAAAATGAAGATGCATTATAATAACAAAACTATCACAGAGTAACCCTTGCTGAGAAGAGTATTTGACTTGTAGTTTAACCAAATATCCCCTGAGAGAAGGGAGACATTTAAAGAACCTAAACAAACTGCTTCTTTTACAGATCAAACCCAGAGAGGCTGCCCAAGACCCCTGGTAACTAGTGGACTTAGAACTAGAATCCCTGTCTCTCGGCTTCATAATCTAAGTAGTATATTTTGCTTTGTCCTTTGACTTATAGCCCTTTACATTTAAACTTTCTACCTGTAGATATATCTGTTCAACTTCTGAAATATTTTAGGTCATACAGTCCCCCATGCTTCAGGTTTCCATTTATGTAGCTATTAAAAAGTAATAGTTTTCATTCAGCATTCCTCATTGGTAGAACTCCTAATGCTTCCCATTTAAATACAAACTCTGTAATAGCCAAAATAATTATTAAAAGAAAAACCACTTTCCACTCCACTGTGATATTATATTCATACATTGAGGGTTTTCTCCTCAGGCAAAAAGAGTTAACAGTTCTGATAGAGAGAACGCAATTTAAAGATCATTTAAAGTGATTTAACTTTTTTTAATGTTCAGTTTAAATGTGAAGGGGAAAAACTGATTCCCCAAAACTAGTATTTTAATTAGGGCAAATTGAGAATTTGGTTCCACTATTAGGAGAGAAATTCATGTAAACTGGCAGTAATGTCTAAAAACTTTCTGTTGGCAAAATAAAATATGTCACTGTATAGTAGCCTAGAAAAAGAACTAAATTTACTAAAACAGCATCTCTCTCTGTCAATCTCTCTTTCTGTGTTCTCGTCTGCCTGTCTGTCTGTCTCTCCATCTGTCTCTTTTTCTTGGCTACTTCATCAGCTGTTGTGAGCTGATCGTGTACACAAGGTATGCATGAAATGATGCTCTTTGGTTTTGCAATGAAATGAATTCCCTCAGTGACTTTCAACAGTGTACTGTAGACTGGCAGCTTGCCATCTGGAAAAACTGACACTTGGCTCCCTTGGGCAGACTGAACAGCATTGCTGTGAGATAGCATTAGTAGCTGAAGAAAAATGGAAATGGGAAGCACAAACTACTTGACACAAATAAAATGGCGCAGTTAGTCTGCTTTTTAAGGTAGAAGAAGGAGAAAAAAAAAAACAAACAAACAGGAACCATGGACCTTTCGAAAGAGTTTTATTCAACTGCTTTTCTCAAAAAGGCCATTTAGAATTCAAGAAAGAGTGCAAAATAAAAAGTGCAAGAATATTTAATTTTTATTCAGTTACTTAAAAGAACAAACTGAGTAGTTTATTAATGAGGAATAATCTAAACTGATCAGTGTAGATACAGTACAGTTCAAAGTCATACCAAGAACTGTGGGAAACGGTACTGATGAACCTAGTGGCAGGGCAGGAATAAAGATGCAGACTTAGAGAACAGACTTGAGGACCCAGTGAGGGGAGGGGAAGCTGGGAGGAAGTGAGACAGTAGCATTGACAGATATACACTACCAAATGTAAAATGGATAGCTAGTGGGAAGCTGCTGCATAGCACAAGGAGATGAGCTGGATGCTTTGTGATGACCTAGAGGGGTGGGATAGGGAAGGTGGGAGGGAGGCTCAAGAGGGAGGGCATATGGGGATATATGTATACATGTAGCTGATTGACTTTGTTGTACAGCAGAAACTAACACAACAGTGTAAAGCAATTATACTCCAATATAAGTTTGAACTTCCCCAGAGTTTTGAGTGTGCTGCTAGTAGCATCTACCTTAGCTGTTAGTCGATTCACTTTGTCAACACCTATTGGCAATGAAGAGTGAAAAATAACCCAGATTTGTCAGATATGCCTTTATTTAATGCAAACAACAAAAACATAAACCATTCAAGAAAGGTAGGTTTTCTCTTTCCCACTTGAGCAATTCATTATGAAATCTTATTCTTTTAACAGTTTCCAGCTTCAGTCTATTTCAACTCAAAACTATAAGCTGAAAAATAGTGTACTAGAAGACAGTCTGCATAATACTACTAATTTTTAAAAACTTGCCCTTGAGGAGTTCCCAGTATAATAATGCACAAATAATTGTATTCCATGGTAAAATGGGAAATTGAAAATAGTTCCAAAGCAAAATTTAAACACAAGGACTATTAATTGGACTGTCTTCAAGGATCTGTGGATTTAAGCTCTGTGCCTTGGCTAACCTCCAAAATTCTCAAAGGATTGCTCAGGATGTAGGATCTAGAGAAGCTCTATTTTTCTCAAGTCCCCAACTCTTCATTTAACATGAATGAAGAAAGCTTTCTCCAAAAAAGTTGAATGTGCTTTATAAGTTAAGCGTCAGACAACCTACAATGTCATCACAGGAAGCCTAAGTTCTTTCTGTAAGCACGTCATTTATTAATTTCCTACCAAAATATCTGTCCTTACTTATTGCAAGATGACCCAAGGCCAAATATTACCTACTTTACTGACAAATCAATAGATTTAGTCTGGAATGGGATCACTGAATGAAGAGGGTACAATAGTTTCCAGACAATTTAATCTGAGAAAAAAATCCCAATTTTCAGTGTCTTCTTGTCAACCATTCACTAGCAGCATTCGAAAGTTCATTAAATTTTGGAGATGAAGCTATGTATTTTTTAGGACTTGAACTTAGAACTAAATCTTGACCTACCAAAGTGTACTTACATGTCTTTTTGCTAAAGGAAGGAAAATGTGTTAGTTAAAAACAAACAAACCAAAAAAAGAAAAAGAAGTCTAGACTATAGGAAGAGTTCTGGCTCTGTCAATTCTTAGGTAAGTTTCTGGTGGTATGTTGAGACTCGTTAAGGAATTGATCATTTGTAAGGCAAAAGGAGAAAAAGTAGAGAATGGTTAATATTGACAGGATGGATTCTATTTCCAAAGTAAAATCCATCCTACTTGAAGAGAAGATGGGCAAGGGAGAAACCAATGGTAACAACAGCTGAGAATGTCCTTACATTAACTTTACAAGGCGCAGATGGAAGAGGATGACACAAAACATTGTGCAAAGTTAGCAAAACTGCATTAATTTCTATCCTCATAAGCTTATTCCCCTGAGCAATAGATTTATCCAAATATTAATTAGGAGACTCACATCATGTGACTATAAATGTAGTAAGACAGTCTGGGAGTGCTGGTGATACAAACAGGACTGGGAATAGCTCTGCTGCATCATAAGAAGAGAGACATAGTAGGTACGTGTGGCCCTGAAAACCATCTGATGATTTGGGGAGCCTCTACTGTACCCCACCCACTTTCACACATGCCAGGAGATGCAGCAAATATAAGCTTCCTGATAAGCCTTAAAATGTATCCTGAGCACCCAGGGTGGTTACCACCCCCAAGTCAAAATGGTTCTTATCCTAATGGCTCAAGCTGTACAACTGAAATGATATAAGCCACTTTTTCAGATATTTGCAGTGTAAATAGTTTAAACAATGAAAAACCCTCCCAGTATTACTCAGTGGAAGAAAATGATTTATAATAATGTGAATTCCTGATTCTTTCCCTTCTATTCAAGACCAGAAGTATGCAGAAAAGCCCACATTGTTTCATGCAACTATTGTCTTAGTGCACGTGATTATAAAGAACCAAAAGATTAAATCTGTAGTACCTACGCTAAGAAAGTCTTTTTCCGGGCTTCCCTGGTGGTGCAGTGGTTGAGAGTCCGCTTGCCGATGCAGGGGACACGGGTTCGTGCCCCGGTCCGGGAAGATCCCGCATGCCGCAGGGCGGCTGGGCCCGTGAGCCATGGCCGCTGAGCCTGCGCGTCCGGAGCCTGTGCTCCGCAGCGGGAGAGGCCACAACAGTGAGAGGCCCGCGTACCGCAATAAAAAAGTCTTTTTCCAACAGTTGCAAACTGCTAGAGGAAAGAGGGCCATGATTTGCTTTTTTCTTAAAATGTCATCACAGTCCTAGGAGCTGTGTTGTTTTATATCATCCCTTTACTTAACTGGTAACCTCAGTGGGCATGCGCAGTGCTATTTCAGCTGCAATCTCATGTCTTCCCCATTCTGTATTTGATGTGTCTCAATTTCTTCATGATCTCAAGTAGCCAGCAGCAGGACCTGTCACACAAGCAGTGAAACTGTGTATATTTGAGTGAATATCACAGTGGCCCATTATCAGTCCAGTGACAGAGACATATGATGAATGTTTCTGAAATGACATTTGAGATGACAGGGGATGAAAATCCCCAAATCAGAGACTATAGTTCTCAGGGTCTCCAGAGCAGTTTATTGTCAGTAAAACTGGCTGTGTGCAAAGATGTTGCAACATGGACAGCCCCCAAATCAATTCATCATCGCAGGCCATGAAACTCACTTGTGGCAAAATCAATACAGAATTTCAGGCTCCCTGATAACCAGAGAGAATTTTATTTACTCTTTTACTTTGCAAATGTTACCTTTAAATCCAATAAGAAAAACTGTATGTCAAACTTTTCTATAAAGTTGAACTACAACTTTAAATAGTGTCCAAATACTATTTTATTTCATTATTATTTAAAAATTTTTATTGGAGTATAGTTGATTTACAATGTTGTGTTAGATTCAGGTACAGAAAAGTGAATCAGTTATACATATATATGCTTTTTTTTTAGATTCTTTTCCATATAGGCCATTACAGAGTGTCGAGTAGAGTTCCCTGTGCTATACAGTAGGTTCTTATTTGTTTATATATAGTAGTGTGTATATGTCAATCCCAATCTCCCAATTTATCTCTCCCCTCCTTATCCCCTGGTAACCATAAGTTTGTTTTCTACATCTGTGTCTCTACTAAAGAAGAAACCTAGAATGTTTTCAGGGCCTAGGAACTCACTATTTCAGTCTGATGTTTTGATAGAGAAATAAAGATAGGTTTATAATAATAAATAAAACAATCCTGATAGGCTAAAAATTGTACAGTTCCAAAATGGAAAAAGTCTGAAAAGTAGCATTTATATAAAAATGAAAATATTGTAATCTTATTTCACAATCATGAAATTCAAATATTTTAACCACTGCAAAATAGTTATTATATAAAGAATAAGGAAAATGTGGTATGGGAAGTTCTGATTTCTGTGAGAAGACTGTCATTATAATATTTTGGTTAAATAATAACAAAAACTAATGATATCCACTTTGAGTCAACATTTGCTTTGCCAGGCACTGTGCACAGAGCTGTATGTACACTTATAAATTAATCTTTATAGTAACCAATGAGGTAGATACTCTCATTTTACAAAAGAAGTAATTGAAGGACAACAAAAGTAAGTAATGGCAAAAGGATGTAAAGCTAGTAGGTAACTGAGCTAAAATAGGAACCATGAAGCCTAACTCCAGAGCATGTGCTTGTAAACACTATAGAATAATCACAAAATTCAAAAGGAAACCATTTTTTCCCCCAGTCAACTGTAAGACTTTTGTGTCTAAACCCAAGGATTTGGGGGAAATTACCTGTAAGGTGGCCAGATCTTCTTCGAATGGCGTTTGATGTCATTATTAAAAATACTGCTGTAGCCATAATCATACTATGTGTTAGCTCTGTGAACTCCTTGAAATTGCTCAAGTGGTAATGAAACTAATGAGAGTGTTCTCCAAAGAAAGCATTTGTATCTAGGATACTCACCTATTATCAACTTAGTTGATTCCAGAAAAACACCAAGCCATTCTCATCTAAGCCTAGGTATCTTAAACTTCCCAAAATTAATTCCAGTAGAAATTAGCTAAAAAAAAAAAAGAAAGAAAGAAAGAAAGAAAATACCAATTTGCTTTAATTTTAGAAACCTTGACAATGACACACACACACACACACACACACACACACATTGAATCTAAATTCTAGGGTTGATCTGGCAATGCTACATAAGTTCCATTCCTCAGATTAATCTAGCATTGATTTACTATTCTATTACTGCCCCCTTTCACTTTGAATCTTACAATGTAATTGTACTTGTTTACTAAATTAAAAACAGTTTTCACAGAGGCAATGTTTAGAAAACAGATGGATTGAAATCATACAAAACACAGTTCAAATTTATTCTGGCACTCTCTACAGAAGGAATGAAGAACACAACATAAAATGCATACTATTCTATGTAAAAACAAATCAACACACATCCCATAAGACATCAGCCTGGATTTTGTGGTCAGAGAATTTCCATAAATTTACCTTTGCCATCCTGAGAAGTGTTTTAGGGATATTAGAAGAATGGTGTATCAGTTTCCTAACTGGACGTATCACCATATTCAGAGATCTAGCTTTCTGCTTAATATTACTCTGAATTTTGTCAGAATTCAAGCACTGGATGTTGGTCCATTAAAAAAAAAAGATGTTTTAAATACAGCTTGCTAAGAACATATGGAGACAAAAGAACACTACAAAATGGCAATCAAATTGCTATTTCTTGTTTTATAGAACAAGGTTATAGCTGAGTGGAATTTAAAATCCTAAAATCAGTAATATATTTACTCTGAACAGGTTTGAGGAGCAGAAAATTTACAAACTTGCTGCTATTTCGATTCCCAATTCTTTTAGGACAAAATTCAGCCAGTTTTTTTTTTTTTTTCAATAAAAATGTTGAAAGTTCATGTACAGTACATACATAGAATGAATTCACTAGGTTATGACTTCTTTCAGTATGGATGTAGGCAACAGGGTTCTGAAAAATATAAAGAAACATTTCATATGAGAGAATCCCAGTCTGTTATTGAGAACCTAGATAAAAAATACATACATTTTGTAATTATAATTATAGTATATATTTTTAATATCTTAATATGTATAGTAGAATAATTGAAAGAAAGAATAAAAGAAAGAATAAAAGAAAGAGTACCATAGAATAAAAGAAAGAGTACCATTACCTCACCCCACTAATAAATGTATGCAGCTGTACACCGGTATTTATTTGCTCTCTTTCTTCCTAGAACATCAGGTCAAGTGTTCTTGACAGCTCATCTACAGATCCCCACTGGTAAGGCAGCATGAAGACTGCCTCTGTTATTTCATTTCAGAATTTCTTCCTGCAGGGATATGCAGGTACAAGCTGGGGATCATGTATGCAATATCTTCCTTCTCACATCTACCTAGGATGGCTTTAACTCTCTTCAGGGAGAATTTATTTACTTTTTCCCAGTAAGGGGGCCCACTTCTCTTGCCCATATTCATAGATTACTGTTAAAGATTAAACTTGGTACAGTGAAATATTAACATGGTTTCAATTTCTGTATTGCTATGATTCAGACTGGTCCAAAATTGGACCAAAGAACAACGTAGATTGTACAGTTTAAAGGATTCTTGCGAATCTATATGACATCAAATTCTAACCACAAGAATCAGTCATTTTATTCAAAGTGCTGAGAATTGAATTAACACCAGAAAGCTATAGATAATATATTCCTACATATACAGGAACTAGCCAGGCAGGTTCTTTAACATGTTTCATATATAGGATAAGACAAGCAACTGTTTACATAAAATTCAAGTGGGGTTTTAGTTGATTGAGAGTTAATTAGATTCAAGTTATTTTGATGTGACAACCAAAGCCAAAATTTTTTAAATTAAAGTTATTATTTATGAAGTTATTTAATGTATACATATTATTTCTTTTGTAAAACAAATAGTAATTGAAAATTTACTAAGAACATAAAGTTTGCTAGACATTGAGTATACAGTAGTAAACATGGTAGATATTTTTACTGCCCTTGTGGAGTTTATAGGTTAGCAAGAAAGACAAACAATCAAATAGGATATTGCAATGATAAATAAGTTTTAAGACAAAGAAGCACAAGGGTTATAAAAACTCCATGCTATAGGAACCGGCATAATTAGGGAGGAAAGAAAGAAAAGACAGACAGGCAGACAGAAAGAAAGAAAGAAAGAAAGGAAAAGAAAGAAAGAAAGAAAGAAAGAAAGAAAGAAAGAAAGAAAGAAAGAAAGAAAGAAAGAAAGAAAGAAAGAAAAGAGAGAGAGAGAGAGAGAAACAAAAAGAAGAGAAAGAAAGAAAGAGAAAGAAAGAGAGCTTCCCTGGTGGCGCAGTGGTTGAGAGTCCGCCTGCCAATGCAGGGGACACGGGTTCGTGCCCCGGTCCGGGAAGATCCCACATGCCGCGGAGCGGCTGGGCCCGTGAGCCGTGGCCGCTGGGCCTGCGCGTCCGGAGCCTGTGCTCCGCAACGGGAGAGGCCACAACAGTGAGAGGCCCGCGTACGGCAAAAAAAAAAAAAAAGAAAGAAAGAGAAAGGAAGAAAGAAAGGAAGGAAAGGAAGGAAGAAAGGAAGAAAGGAGGAAGGAAAGCTAAAGATTGAGAAGGAGTCAAGAGCAATCTAAGAACGGAAGGAAAAAGGAATGATCTATGAAGTAGTAACAGCTATTTAAAGACCAAGAAGCAAGAGAGAACATGACATATTCAAGAAACTAAAAGAAGGCAGTATAGGAGGAATACAGAACGTGAAGGTGAAGGTGAAGTTAAAGGATCGGGAAGAAGGGAGAAGTATTAGTAGCAAGACCTAGCAAGAACTCTTAAACAAACTTGAGAATGTTTAGCTTTATCTGAGGAGTAACAGGAAGCTTGTTAAAACTGTTTAAACACAGGTTTAAACCTGTGTAGTAAGATGATCATCATGTTTTGTAAAGATCATATTAGACCTAGATATAGGCTGAAAGACTCTTTAAGAATCTGAGATTCCCATTTGGGAAGGGAATATGTAAATTTTGATCTGAGCACGATAAGAGAAGTTTAAAGCTGAGATCCAAGAAAGAGATTCCATCCCTAAAATAACAAAAAAAAGAATAATAATTCCATTCACTCTCTCTAGGAACTTATCTCTGCCCCAGACTCCATGTGGGGAAAAGAAATTTAACAAAACTGAACTTATGCCAGACCCAGGAATAAGTTCCAAATTTACACAAGGGCATGGAACTAAAATCCTGAAATGGTAACTTACATTTTAAACAGATTCCAGGTCAGTGAAAACCCTGGATTATGACAAGAATAAAAAAAAAAATCACTCTGTAACAAAACAAAACAAAACAAATCTAATGAAGCTAAAAATTAACCCAAAAGGAAAAAGTTAAAATCACACAAGAAAAATATCCAAAGTGAGAGGCAACATACGTAAGAGTGTATAGGTTTAGATTCCCAGCAATTTCATATAGGACATTCTAAAAAAGATTGCACAATATGTATATTTGAAATGACTAAAGAGATGAAAGAAGGATTAGAAAACTTAGACATTTTTTATTACCTTTCTATTACATCTTACATTTGGACACTTAGCATCAAGCTGTTTTATGGACCTTCCTGCTCAGAAGAATCTTACCATATTAGGGAACTAAAGTTAAAACAAAAACTAAATTTCTTTAATCTTTGCCTTTCCCTGGACTAATCCCAAAACAGCCAATGATGATGATTCTGGCAGTAGTCAATGACAAGTCTCAGGATTTACATTATTACATCAACTTTCTCAGGGTTTCACATTGATAGCAAATTTACTCTATCAGAGACAATCCCAATTGCTTTGAAAGCACATTAACCTTGAAATCCTTAGAAGTGAATTGATTGCAAATCTAATCTAAAATAGTTAATTTAAAACACATTCAACAGATAGTGAATGTGTTTTCATTTAGTGTTTGGCTTCAGCACCCTGTAAAAGGATGAGAAAAAAAAAAGAGGAAGAAAGACTTGTTTTCTAGTTCTTAGGCAATCTGCTGGTTCCTTCAGATTTTTTCTGTTAAACCATTATCAGCTCAACACAGTCCACAGATTCTAATCATGAGTCCCCTGACAAATCAGGAGGAATGTGGCCTGATTTACCCTTATAGATATAAAGCTATTTCCACCTCATCTTCAAATATAGCCTGGGGGCTAATTTTTTGGTAGAGGTAACAAGATACAGTGAGTCCCCTACATACAAACGAGTTCCGTTCTGAGAGCGCGTTCGTAAGACCAATTTGTTCGTAAGTCTGGCAGAGTTAGCCTAGGTACCCAACTAACACAAGCAGCTTTATAGTACTGTACTGTAAGAGGTTTATAGTACTTCTCACATAAATAATGAATAAAAAACAAACACAAAAAATAAAGAAAACATTTTTAATCTTACAGTACAGAACCTTGAAAAGTAGAGTAGTACAGTACAACAGCTGGCATACAGGGGCTGGCATCGAGTGAACAGGCAAGAAGAGTTACTGACTAGAGGAGAGAGAGGAGGTGGGAGATGGTAGAGATGAAGGATTGTCACAGTAGGAGATGGACAAGCTGCAATTTCACTCACGCCTGAAACTGATGGAATGTAGCTTCTCTTCTTTAAAAGTTCTCAACTTGAAGGTTCATATGAAGGGAACTTACTGCTTCAAAGTTTAGTGTTTCAAAAATTTGTCACAATAACCAAAAATAAATAAAAGTGACAGTACAGTGCTGCCTACCTTCCTCTGCAAAAGCCTCAATTGGCAAATGTCTCAACCGGGCACATAACAATCAGTGGTTGCTCATTTAATTAGTACTAGTGTAGACTTTTAGTGGGAAATTTTCACAATGGTGAAATTTCACAATGATTTTCCTGCTAACTCTAACTTTTTACTTTTGGTTGATATCTTAGTTTAGAGAGCCTTTTGAACCAACTATAATTCCTTCATAATTGGGCAGAACGTGGAAGGAAGACATCTAATAAAACACCTTTGCCTAATCCCTGGAGGTGAGGACATAAGGGTAAGACACAGGGGTAGGGAGAGGGGAGGTCTCCCAGTATTCTGCTGGAAAGGAGATTTGATTATGAAGACATCTTTGTATTCAAAGTATTGTCAGTAACCACAAGCCACTGCTAAATTGGTAGGGAGTATCATCAACAATGTTATAACAGAAGCTTATCTTTTCACTTTTACATTGTGTTGATTTTCTTCATCCTCTGAGTGGGTGTGAGCAGATAATCTTGGGTGAATTCCAAGGAATGCATTGAAAGATAAACTGAATATACATGTGGGATCCATATTTGAAAGTCCTTGAGGGCCATGTTAAGGCATTTGACCTAGATTTCATAAGCATGGGGATCAGGATTTAGGGAAAATATTAAAGCATGTTTACAGTTATGGCTTAAGAAGAGCGGTTTGTCAGGTTGGAACAGAAACAGTGCTAAACATAGGAAAATATCTAGGCAGCTACCACAAAACACAAGATGAGAAGTAGTAGGTCAGAGCTTTACTTCTGAACTCTTGTACCTTCAGCAAATCTCTTTCCAGGAGCTCCCATTTCTAAAAAACAGTAACACCTGAATATAACATTTACACCGGAGGTTCTCACTCTTAAGTGTGTATAGAGATCATCCTGGGATCTTTTGAAAAAGACATATTCAGGATCTTTCCATCAGAAATTTGAATCAAGAATTCTAGGCTAGGACTCATGGAGGTTTCAACAATTCCCCAAGCAATTTTGATGTCGGTGACACTGAGATCATAATCTGAAAAAATAGTGCTTTAAAGAATCTAAGCGTTTTCAAACAAATTCCTCGGTTCATCCTCTTCCATATAGGAAGCCTTCCAAAAACAACCAATTGCAAAAAGTTCTCAATAATGGAAGTTCAGATCTACTCTACTTTAAAGGAACATGAAGTTATGCTAATATGAACAAATTGTTAACTCAACCATTACATATAATAAACAAGTAAGAAAATATGCATAAATTGCAAAGGTTTGGCAGTATATATAACATTTATATACATATAAATTCCACTTAGAATTTGCTTGTTCTAAATAGAAAAACAGATTTTCTTTTCTCTTTTTTTAAAATTTTTCTTTCTTTTCTTTTTTAATTCTTCTATCAGGAACGCATAGAAAAACATAAAGCCTTGATGTATGTTGTAAATACATAGGGTATGCTTGGCAAAAAAAACCCAATGAATGCTTTTTGTACTTAATTTTAAGGCAATTCTAACATGAAATGTCCCTGGTACCCCATTGAATCTTTTTTTTATTTTAACATTTTTACTGGAGTATAATTGCTTTGCAATGGTGTGTTAGTTTCTGCTGTATCACAGAGTGAATCAGCTATACATATATATATATATATATATATATATATATCCCCATATCCCCTCCCTCTTGCATCTCCCTCCCACCTTGCCTATCCCACCCCTCTAGGTGGTAACAAAGCCCTGAGCTGATCTCCCTGTGCTATGTGGCTGCTTCCCACTTCGATCCTGTTCCATTGATCTATATTTATGTTTTTGTGCCAGTACCATACTATCTAATATACATTTGGTAGTGTATATATGTCCATGCCACTCTCTCACTTCATCCCAGCTTACCTTTCCCCCTCCCCTTATCCTCAAGTCCATTCTCTACGTCTGCATCTTTATTCCTGTCCTGCCCCTAGGTTCTTCAGAACTTTTTTTTTCTTTTCCATATATATGTGATAGCATACAGTATTTGTTTTTATTTTTCTGACTTACTTCACTCTGCATGACAGACTCTAGGTCCATCCACCTCACTACAAATAACTCAATTTCATTTTTTATGGCTGAGTAATATTCCACTGTATATAAGTGCCACATCTTCTTTATCCATTCATCTGTC
The DNA here is from genome assembly GCF_963455315.2 of Globicephala melas. Lineage (NCBI taxonomy): Eukaryota > Metazoa > Chordata > Mammalia > Artiodactyla > Delphinidae > Globicephala > Globicephala melas. The sequence goes on from NC_083326.1 coordinate 44,874,953, forward strand.
AATGGACACTTAAGTTGCTTCCATGTCCTGGCTATTGTAAATAGTGCTGCAATGAATATTGTGGTACATGACTCTTTTTGAATTAGGGTATTCTCAGTGTATATGTGCAGTAGTGGGATTGCTAGGTCGTATGGTAGCTCTATTTTTAGTTTTTTAAGGAACCTCGATACTGTTCTCCATAGTGGCTCTATCAATTTACATTCCCACTAACAGTGCAAGAGGGTTCCCTTTTCTCCACACCCTCTCCAGCATTTATTGTTTGTAGATTTTTTGATGATGGCCATTCAGACTGGTATAAGGTGATACCTCATTGCAGTTTTGATTTGCATTTCTCTAATGATTAGTGAAGTTGAGCATCCTTTCATGTTTTTTGTTGGCAGTCTGTATATCATCATAGGAGAAATGTCTGTTTCGGTCTTCTGCCCATTTTTGGATTGGGTTGTTTGTTTTTTTGATATTGAGCTGCTTGTGTATTATGGAGATTAATCCTTTGTCAGTTGCTTCTTTTGCAAATATTTTCTCCCATTCTGAGGGTTGTCTTTTCGTCTTGTTTATGGTTTCCTTTGTTGTGCAAAAGCTTTGAAGTTTCATTAGGTCCCATTTGGTTATTTTTGTTTTTATTTCCATTTCTCTAGGAGGTGGGTCAAAAAGGATCTTGCTCTGATTTATGTCATACAGTGTTCTGCCTATGTTTTCCTCTAAGAGTTTGATAGTGTCTGGCCTGACATTTAGGTGTTTAATCTATTTTGAGTTTATTTTCGTTTATGGTGTTAGGAAGTGTTATAATTTTGTTCTTTTACATGTACTGTCCAGTTTTCACACAACCACTTATTGAAGAGGCTGTCTTTTCTCCATTGTATATTCTTGCCTCCTTTATCAAAGATAAGGTGACCATATGTGCGTGGGTTTATCTCTGGGCTTTCTATCCTGTTCCATTGAACTATATTTATGTTTTTGTGCCAGTACCATACTGTCTTGATTACTGTAGCTTTTTTAGTATAGTCTGAGGTCTGGGAGCCTGATACCTCCAGCTCTGTTTTTCTTTCTCAATATTGCTTTTGCTATTCAGGGTCTTTTGTGTTTCCATACAAATTGTGAAAATTTTTTGTTCTACTTCTGTGAAAAATGCCATTGGTAGTTTGATAGGGATTGCATTGAATCTGTAGATTGCTTTGTGTAGTAGAGTCATTTTCACAATGTTGATTCTTCCAATCCAAGAACGTGGTATATCTCTCCATCTATTTCTATCACCTTTAGTTTCTTTCTTCAGTGTCTTATAGCTTCTGCATACAGGTCTTTTGTCTCCTTAGGTAGGTATATTCCTAGGTGTTTTATTTTTTTGTTGCAGTGGTAAATGGGAGCATTTCCTTAAGTTCTCTTTCATATTTTTCATCATTAGTGTATAGGAATGCAAGAGATTTCTGTGCATTAATTTTGTATCCTTCTACTTTACCAAATCCATTGGTTAACTCTAGTAGTTTTCTGGTAACATCTTCAGGACTCTCTATGTATAGTATCATGTCATCTGCAAACGGTGACAGCTTTACTTCTTCTTTTCCAATTTGGATTCCTTTTATTTCTCTTTCTTCTCTGACTGCTGTGGCTAAAACTTCCAAAAGTATGTTGAATAAGAGTGGTGAGAGTGGGCAACCTTGTCTTGTTCCTGATCTTAGTGGACATGGTTTCAGTTTTTCACCATTGAGAATTACGTTGGCTGTGGGTTTGTCATATATGGCCCTCATTATGTTGAGATAAGTTCCCTCTATGCCTACTTTCTGGAGGGTTTTTATCATGAATGGGTGTGGAATTTTGTCAAAAGCTTTTTCTGTATCTATTGAGATGATCATATGGTTTTTCTTCTTCAATTTGTTAATATGGTTTATCACATTGATTGATTTGAGTATATTGAAGACTTATTGCATCCCTGGGATAAATCCCACTTGATCACAGTGTATGATCCTTTTAATGTGCTCTTAGATTCTGTTTGCTAGTGTTTTGTTGAGGATTTTTGCATCTATGTTCCTCAGTGTTATTGGCCTGTAGTTTTCTTTTTTTGTGACATCTTTGTCTGGTTTTGGTATCAGGGTGATGGTGGCCTCATAGAATGAATTTGGGAGTGTTCCTTTCTCTACTATATTTTGAATGAGTTTGAGAAGGATAGGTGTTAGGTCTTCTCTAAATGTTTCATAGAATTCACTGTGAAGCTGTCTGATCCTGGGCTTTTGTTTGTTGGAAGATTTTTAATCACAGTCTCAATTTCAGTTCTTGTGATTGATCTGTTTATATTTTTTATTTCTTCCTGTTTCAGTCTCAGAAGGTTGTGGTTTTCTAAGAATTTTTCCATTTCTACCAGGTTGTCCATTTTATTGGCATATAGTTGTTTGTAGTAATCTCTTATGATCCTTTATATTTCTGCAGTGTCAGTTGTTACTTTTCCTTTTTCATTTCTACTTCTGTTGATTTGAGTCTTTTCCCTTTTTTTCTTGGTGAGTCTGGCTAATGGTTTATCAATTTTGTTTATCTTCTCAAAGAACCAGCTTTTATTTCTATTGATCTTGGCTATTGTTTCCTTCATTTCTTTTTCATTTATTTCTGATCTGATCTTTATGATTTCTTTCCTTCTGCTATCTTTGCATTTTTTTGTCCTCCTTTCTCTAATTTCTTTCGGTGTAAGGTTAGGTTGTTTATTTGAGATTTCTCTTGTTTCTTGAAGTAGGATTGTATTGCTATAAACTTCCCTCCTACAACTGCTTTTGCTGCATCCCATAGGTTTTGGGTCATCATGTTTTCATTGTCATTTGTTTCTAGGTATTTTTTGATTTCCTCAGTGATCTCTTTGTTGTTTAATAGTGTATTGATTAGCCTCCATGTAGTTGCATTTTTTACAGTTTTTTTCCTGTAATTGATATCTCAACCTGTAGTGTTGTGGTCAGAAAAAAATACTTGAGATGTTGAGATGACTTCAATTTTCTTAATTTATCAAGGCTTGTTTTGTGACCCAAGATAAGATCTATCCTGGAGAATGTTCCATGAGCACTTGAGAAGATCGTGTATTCTGTTGTTTTTGGATGGAATGTCCTATAAATATAAAAAAGTCCATCTTGTTTAATGTGTCATTTAAAGCTTGTGTTTCCTTATTTATTTTCAATCGGGATGATCTGTCCATTGGTGAAAGTGAGGTGTTAAAGTCCCCTACTATGATTGTGTTACTGTCAATTTCCCCTTTTATGGCTGTTAGCAGTTGCCTTATGTATTGAGGTGCTCCTATGTTGGGTGCATAAATATTTACAATTGTTATATCTTCTTCTTGCATTGATCCCTTGATCATTATGTAGTGTCCTTCTTTATCTTTTGTAATAGTCTTTATTTTAAAGGCTATTCTGTCTGATATGAGTATTGTTACTCCAGCTTTCTTTTGATTTCCATTTGCATGGAATACCTTTTTCCATCCCACCACATTCAATCTGTACGTTTCCCTAGGTCTGAAGTGGGTCTCTTGTAGGCAGCATATATACAGCTCTTGTTTTTGTATTCATTCAGCCAAGTCTATGTTTTGGTTGGAGCATTTAAACCATTTACATTTAAGGTAATTATTGATATGTATGTTCCTATTACCATTTTCTTAATTCTTTTGGGTTTGTTTTTGCAGGTCTTTTCTTTCTCTTGTGTTTCCTGCCTAGAGAAGTTCCTTTAGCATTTGTTGTAAAGCTGGTTTGGTGGTGCTGAATTCTCTTAGCTTTTGCTTGTCTGTAAAGGTTTTAATTTCTTTATCAAATCTGAATGAGATCCTTCCTGTGTAGAGTAATCTTGGTTGTAGGTTTTTCCCTTTCATCACTTTAAATATGTCTGCCACACCCTTCTGGCTTGCAGTGTTTCTGCTGAAAGATCAGCTGTTAACTTTATGGGGATTCCATTGTATGTTATTAGTTGCTTTTCCCTTGCTGCTTTTAATATTTTTTCTTTGTATTTAATTTTTGATAGTTTGATTAATATGTCTTGGCATGTTTCTCCTTAGATTTATCCTGTACCAGACTCTCTGTGCTACCTGGACTTTATTGATTATTTCGTTTCCCATAATAGCAAAGTTTTCAACTATAATCTCTTGAAATATTTTCTCAGTCCCTTTCTTTTTCTCTTCTTCTTCTGGGACCCCTATAATTCGAATGTTGGTGCATTTAATGTTGGCCCAGTGGTCTCTGAGACTGTCCTCAATTCTTTTCATTCTTTTTTCTTTATTCTGCTCTGTGGTAGTTATTTCCACTATTTTATCTTCCAGGTCACTTATCCTTTCTTCTGCCTCAGTTATTCTGCTATTGATTCTTTCTAGAGAATTTTTAGTTTCATTTACTGTGTTGTTCATCATTGTTTGTTTGCTTGTTAGTTCTTCAAAGTCCTTGTTAAACATTTCTTGTATTTTCTCCATTCTATTTCCAAGATTTTGGATCATCTTTACTCTCATTACTCTGAATTCTTTTTCAGGTAGACTGCCTATTTCCTCTTCATTTGTTTCATCTGATGGGTTTTTAACTTGCTCCTTCGTCTGCTGTGTGTTTCTGTGTCTTCTCATTTTACTTAACTTACTGTGTTTGGGGTCTCCTTTTCACAGGCTGTAGGTTTCATAGTTCCCATTGTTTTTGGTGTCTGCCCCCAGTGGGTAAGGTTATTTCAGTGGGTTATGTAGGCTTCCTGTTGGAGGGGACAGGTGTCTGTGTTCTGATTGATGTGGCTGGATCTTGTCTTTCTGGTGGGCAGGACCACGTCTGGTGGTGTGTTTTGGGGTGTCTGTGAAGTTATGATTTTAGGCAGCCTTTCTGCTATTGGGTTGTGTTGTGTTCCTGTCTTGCTAGTTGTTTGGCTTGCAGTGTCCAGCACTGGAGCTTGCTGGTTGTTGAGTGGAGCTGAGTCTTAGCATTGAGATGGAGATCTCTGGGAGATCTCTTGCTGACTGATGTAATGAGGAGCCAGGAGGTCTCTGGTGGACCAATGTCCTGAACTCAGCTCTGCTATCTCAGACACCCGGGCCTGACACCTGATGGGGGCACCAAGACCCTGTCAGCCACATGGCTCAGAATAAGAAGGAGAAAGAAAGAAAGAAAGAAAGAAGGAAGGAAGGGAGGGAGGGAGGGAGGGAGGGAGGAAGGAAGGAAGGAAGGAAGGAAAGAAAAGAAGGAAGGAAGGAAGGAAGAAAGAGAGAAAGAAAATAAAATGAATAAAATTATTAAAATAAAAAAATTAATATTATTATTAAAATATAAATATAAAAAATAATTTTAAAAAAGGAAGAGAGCAACCAAACCAATAAGCAAATCCACCAATGATAACAAGCCCTAAAAACTATACAAAAAAACCCCAGACAGACAGAACCCTAGGACAAGTGGTAAAAGCAAAGCTATACAGACAAAATCATGCAAAGAAGCATACACATACACACTGAGAAAAAGAGAAAATGGGGAAAAAAATGTATATATATATATTTTTTAAATGTAGAGAGCAACAAAATCATTAAACAAATCTACCAATGATAATAAGCTCTAAATACTAAACTAAGATAAACATATAAATCAGAAACTTGTCAGTCGCATACAGCATACCCCAAGTCTACAGTTGCTCCCAAAGTCCACCACCTCAACTTTGGGATGGTGCATTGTCTATTCAGGTATTCTACAGATGCAGAGTACATCAAGTTGATTGTGGAGAATTAATCCACTGCTCCTGAGGCTGCTGGAAGAGATTTCCCTTTCTCTTCTATGTTCGCACAGCTCCTGGGGTTCAGCTTTGGATTTGGCCCAGCCTCTGTGTTTAGGTTTCCTGAGGGCATCTGTTCTTTGCTCAGGCAGAGTGGGGTTAAAGGAGTAGCTTTTTAGGGGGCTCTGGCTCACTCAGGCCAGTGGAAGGAAGGGGTATGGAATGCGGGGCGAGCCTGCAGCGACAGAGGCCAGCGTAACGTTGCAACAGCCTGAGTCGTGCTGTGTGTTCTCCTGGGGAAGTTTTCCCTGGATCACGGGACCCTGGCAGTTGTGGGCTGCACAAGCTCCTGGGAGGGGAGGTGTGGATAGTGACCTGTGCTTGCACACAGGCTTCTTGGTGGCTGCAGTAGCAGCATTAGCGTTTCATGCCTGTCTCTGGTGTCCGAGCTGATAGCCGCGGCTCACACCCGTCTCTGGAGCTCATTTAGGCGGTGCTCTGAACCCCCTCTCCTCATGCACCCCAAAACAATGGTCACTTGCCTCTTAGGCAGTTCCAGACTTTTTCCTGGACTCCCTCCAAGCTAGCTGTGGTGCACTAGCCCCCTTCAGGCTGTGTTCACACAGCCAACCCCAGTCCTCTCCCTGGGGTCTGACCTCTGAAGCCCGAGCCTCAGCTCTCAGACCCCACCCGCCGCCACGGGTGATCTATCAAGCCTCTCAGGCTGGTGAGTGCTGATTGGCACTTATCCTCTGTGTGGGAATCTCTCCGCTTTGCCCTCTGCATCCCTGTTGCTGGGCTCTCCTCGATGGCTCAGAAGCTTTCCCCCGCCCAACCCCATCCCCACCAGTGAAGGGGCTTCCTAGTGTGTGGAAACTCTTCCTCTTTCACAGCTCCCTCCCAGAGATGCAGGTCCCATCCCTATTCTTTTGTCTCTGTTTTTCCTTTTTTCTTTTGCCCTGCCTAGGTATGTGGGGAATTTCTTTCCTTTTGGAAAGTCTGAGGTCTTCTTCCAGCGTTCAGTAGGTGTTCTGTAGGAGTTGTTCCACATGTAGATGTATTTTTGATGTATTTGTGGGGAGGAAAGTGATCTCCACGTCTTACTCCTCCACCATCTTGAAGGTCCTCTACCCCACTGAATCTTGAACGGCCCCATGTAATTCGCAAAAACCATGTGTATTAGTGCCCAGACTGGATTCCTATCTATTCAACTTCTGGTTGCTTTGCTTTCTTCAGCCTACACCTTCAACTTTCTTTGTAGGAATGTCCTTGGGCTGCCAAAGATGCTTTGCCCACAAGCACAGGGAGCAAAAAGGTAACTGGAAATTTATGTCCCTCCACTATAGCCCTTTGCCGATGACTGACTGGTATGGAATTGTGAAATTCCAGCTCCCTTGACTGAATTTGGGACAAATTCTGGGGCTTGATGTACACCCCAGAGTTTCTCTGAGGAATCAAGCTGAGGCTGGGACTTTGTACTTTCCCCTCTCCCATGTGGGTTTCTTCTGGGAGTACTTTCTTAGTAAATAACATGTAGCTGATTCTTCATCTCAGGGTGTGAGTCTAGGGAACCTAGCATAAGGCACGATGTTAACCACACTTCCAACTAATGACCCTTCCAGGAGGAAAACAACAAATAAAAAAACAAGTGAAACACAATACAATGAAAACTTTACAAGTGTAAACACAATAAATAAAAACACATTTTGGTGTTTTATTGTAAACAAGGAAGTCTTAGAAAAGTCTTCGGTCTTACATGGAAAGGACAAGGATTTATTAATGAAGTTTCAATAGGAATGTATGTTATTATACCTACTTACCTCCAGATTTTTCTCACCAGATTCAAAATCCTCCCATTATTCACTCCTACATTTTAATACTAAACACAGACATTGTTGTGTTGCTTACAGTTCAAGACCAGTATTTCCTAAAGCAGGATCTGTGAAATGCTGGTACTTGAGGCTAATTGTAGGTAGTATGTGAAAAGAAAAAATATTGGTAAATGATCCCAATATACAAAGCATTTGAGAAATGATAGTTTAAACAAAGTAAAACAGGCTATTTGAGTTAGGGTATTTCAAACATTTAATATAATAATGCTCATTGGAAATGTTCGATAAAGTGCTAGCCTTTATTTAAGCCTTACTTACATATCTTATTCAATAATCAGACTCTTTTTCCTTGTCTTTTCATAGCTTTATTGAGGTATAATTGACATATAATAAAATGTACATATGTATACACCCATAAAATCATTGCCACAATCAATTTAATTAACCTATCCATTACCCCCAAAAGTTTCCTTTTACCCCTTTATAATATATTCCTCCCAGCCCTTCTGCCTGTGATTCTTCTTTCTGATACTATTGATTAATATGCATTTTCTCAAATTTTGTAAAAATACAATCATATGGTAGATAATCTTTTGTGTTTGGCTTCTTTAACTCAGCATAATTGTTTAGAGACTCATCCATGTTTATGTGTGTATCAATAGTCCCTTCCTGTTTATTACTGTATATTATTTCATTGTGTGGATATACCACAAATATTTACTCACATGTTGATGATCATTTGGGTACTTTCCAGTTTTAGGTTATTTTCAAAAAGCTGTTTTGTGTATAAGTTTTATATGGACATTTACTTTCATGTCTCTTGAATAGAGTGAAATAGGTAACAGTAGGTGTATATTTAATATTCTAAGAAACTGCCAAACTATTTTCCAAAATAATTGTAACCTTTTACAGGAGGAAAATGTGAGAGTTCTAATTGTCCTACAACCTTGCAAATACTCAGTATCATCAGTCTGTTTAATTTTAGACATTACAGTAAGTGTATAGTGGTATATCACTGTGATCTTAATTTGCCTGTATCTAGTGATGTACTATTCAGCATCTTTCTATGTGCTCACTTGCCATTTATACATCTTATTTCATAAAGTATATGCTCAAATCTTCTGCTGTTTATTAATTTTACTTTTTGTTATCTTATTGAGTTTTAAGCGTTCTTTATATATCCTGGATGAAAGTCCTTTGTCAGATATATCATTTGAATATATTTCCTCTGTCTGTAGTTTGTCTTCTTATTCTCTGAAAAGTGTCTTTGGAAGAACAGAAATCCTTAATTATGATAAAGTCCTATTCATCAATTTGTTTTTTTCATTGATTCTGCTTTTGGTGTTATAGCTAAGAAACCTTTGTCTAAACCAGTGGTTCTCAACCAAGGTCAATGTTCTACCCACAGGACATTTTGCAATGTTTGGAGAAACTTGATTGTCACAATAGGAGGTGGGTAAGGTGAGACACTACTGGCATTTACTGGGTAGAGCCCAAGGATGGTACTAAATATCCTATGATGCACTGGAGAGCTCCCCTCTCCCTCCCCACAAAGAATTATACATTTCAGTAGTGAGAAAGTGGAGAAACTCTGGACTAATTCTAAGTCATAAAGATCTTACATTTTCTTCTATAAATTTCATACTTTTAGTTTTTACATTTATATCTGTGATCCATTTTGAGTTATTCTTGTTTATCTTGAGAGGTATGGCTCATATTTTTGCACATGAATATACAAGTTTTTGCGACACTACTAATTAAAACGACTATGCTTTCTTCACTGAATTATCTTTGCACATTTGTTGAAAATCAGTTGGCCATATGTGTGGTGATCTATTTCTGAACTCTATTCTATTTCTTTGATCTATTTGGCTATCTGGACACAATGTCTTAATTACTGAAGGTTTACAGTAAGTCTTGAAATTAGGAGTTTACATTTCTCTTTTCAAAGTTGTTTAGCTATTTATCCCCAAGTAGTTCATATTTCTTAATGCTAATGTACATGGGTATTATTTATATTATTTATTGTGACAAAATATACATAACATAAAATTTACCATTTTAAGCATTTTTAAGTGTGCAAGTCAGTGTCATTAAAATACATTCACATTGTGGTGCAACCATCACCACTCCAACTATAGAATGTTTTTTATCTTCCCAAACTGAAAATCTGTATCCATTAAACAATAACTTCTCCCTCCCTCCAGCCCCGAGAAACCACCATTTTACCTTCTGTCTCTATAGATTTGACTCCTCTAGGTACCTCATATAAATGGAATCAGAGTATTTGCCCTTACAAATAAAGATGCTTCAGGAATTCACATGTCATCCTTGTGCAGGGGCCATGCTAATCATCTCTGCATTGTTCCAATTTTATTGTATGTATTGATGAAGTAAGCATTTTTTATTTCAACTTCTGATTTTATTCATTTCTAGTATATAGAAATACAGTTCTTTTCACTTATTGATCTTGTATCCTCTAACCTTGCTAAGCTTAACCAATCACACAGATAAAATTACAATTACAAGAATTTTATTTATTAAAGTGGAGACTGACATTTAGAAGACTGAAGAACAGGGCATACTAGTAAATTTGACCCTATGTGAGCCACCGAGTCACACCTAATTTGTAGGAGTCAGGGAAGAGATTCACAGAAACAGCTTGTTGGGTGGAGCTGAGGAAAACATGGAGATTCATAGATTCCACGTTGCCTCCTAGAGAGAGGAACACTATTTTATCTGTCTTTGCGCTGCCAATGTACACTTAAAGAGATTGTTTCTAAAAAGGAAAAACTCTCTGCTCCAAAACTATTTCTCTCTGCCAAAAGCCAAACATTTTCCAGCAAATTTAATGTTTAACATTAAAAAAGAGATTTTACAATGTATCTAAATACTTATACTTGTCCTTAAAACTAAATGAATTGATCAGTAATAACAATATTGTTTAAGGTCCCAACTCTCTACTAGAGCTAATACGTGTAGGTCTCTCTATAAAAGTGTAAGAAGAAAAGGGGAAAAAATCCAGAAATAAAAGCACTTAGCATCAAAAAGAATAGGACAAAATGAGAATTGAGAGCAAACGATGCTTTGTAAAAATAGTCATTACAAGAAGAGGATTCTTTTGCAGAAAATTAGAAAGCATGTTGCATTGGTAAATCTAAAGCAGGCTTTTATGAAAATGGAGTAATATCAAAATGAGGGAGTTCTTGCAAATGCAAATCATGATTGCAAGGCTTTTTTTTTTTTAAAGCAGTGAATAATACATTGAATAAGGCAGAAAAGCAAATTATTGAACTAAAAGAGAATCCTAGGAAATTCTCCGAACTCCGAGGAATAATATAAGGCAAAGACATAGAAGTTAACAAGAAAAAAAAGAAAGAGATGGGGAGGGCTAATTTGGGAAATCTTATATATAGGAATCCATATGGAAAGAATAGAAAAAAGAAGAAATAATCAGAGAAGAATATATTTCTTTTAATGTCCAAGTATAAGACACAAATCTTTTCATAAAATAATTCACTAAGTATCTGGCAAATAAGTCATCACCTTGTAACATTTCTAAATTATAAGTGTAAGAAGAATTATTATATAATCATCCATGTTAAAGAATTGGGTTATCCATGAAGAAAAAATACTTGAAGACTAGTTATCTACAAAATTAAATTCTAGAAGAAATGGGGCAATTTCAAACATGTATTGATTCAGAAAATGTATCATTCACATTCTCTTTATGAAAAAAAAGTATGTATAAGAAAATAATTATGTCTGCATTTCCCTGAATAATACCTCACATACTTGTGGCCCAACTGGACAGTCTCTAATACAAACTGCCTGTACAAAATGCTTACCATATTACTATTAGATTTTTTATTTTTTCATGTATAGATTCATAGAAGTTCTTTATATACCCTGAAAATGCTTTATATGTGTTGCAAATGTGGAATGTCTTTACATTGCTTTTATTGTATATTTTAATACACAAAAATTCTTTAAGGAAGTTGAATTTAGCAATTTTTGTCTTTTTGATTTCTTGTTTGTTTACCAGTTAAAAAAAATTTCATTTTGTGAGGTCGTGACAGTGTTCTCCTATATTGTCTCTTAAAATTGTATACATTTTCCTTTCATATTTAGATTTTTAACCACATGGAGTTTCTATTTCTGTATGGTATAAAGAAGAAATTTAATCACCTTCTTCTTTATTACATAGAGATAATCACTCATTCCAGCACAACAGGATAAACAGTCTTTTTTCCACATTGACACACTTATCTAAAATGTGTGTGTATGTGTGTGTGTTTGTGTGTCTATCTCTGAGGTCTGATTTATGCTCCATTTGTTTGTGTATTTCTGCACCAATATCACACTCTCTTGGTTACTAGAGCTTTATCATAAAAATTCATACCTGGTAGGGCAAGTCTTCCCAATGTGTTCTTTAAAATTACCTTAGTTACTCTTGGTTCTTTTCACTATGTATAAACTTTAGGCTAAAATAATCAGTGTAAACACACACACACACAAATGGATTTTGATTAGAATTGCATTTCATCTATAGATCAATTTTGAGAGATTTTATATTTTTGATTATTGAATATTTCAAGCTATGAAATATCCCTCATTTAGTTTCTAAAATTTTTAATCAGATTAAAAATAATTTTCAAAGAAATTTTGCATAAGAATTTGTATGATAAATTCCTAGACAGCTTTCATTTTTATAATTTAAAATGGGGTTTATTTTTTTAATATTTTAAACATTCATGTAAATGTATATATAATACTTTCATTTTTTAACTGTTATACTTAAATTCAACAGTCTTAATAACTTGATAAATTATTAATAAGTTAACAAGTAATTTATTACTTATGTTCTATCAAATTGCCTTCGTTCACAGGGATGTGATTTGCAACTATTGGCAGGTTTTTGTTTGTTGACTTTTTGTTTCCAAACTGCATATAATTTTTTTCTTTGTCTATCTGCACTGAACACCCCAAATTGTAAAAAAGTTGTAATAACAGTAACATTTCTTGTTCAAAAAACTTTAAAGGGAATACTTTCAGCATTTCACTATAAAATATTGTGTTTGCTGTATTTTATGTGGATAACCTTTATCAGATTAAAGAACAAAATAGTAAAACATTTCTTTCAAGTAACATCGAAGCCAAAAAAATAAAAATGACCAGTGAATCATGAACAATCCTGTTTCTGCCAGAGGAGAAAAAAAAAAAAAACTATAGAGTTGCTATAGTTACTAACTTTAAATAATAGATTATTGCAAAGTATTCTTATAGCTCTCATTAACTGGTTTTAAGGAATGGAGTCGGCATATCTCTAGAGGGCATATCTGTTAAGGATAAGTTACAATCACTTGAATAGGATTTCCAGAAAATGCCTTGCCAAAGTCTCACAGAGATTGATTTATTTGTGCTTAAAGTCAGATCATTTAATCTCTACCATTTCAAATTCTCATTCTTACATAGGTGGGTCCTACCACCCCAATAAAGGTTGGAAACGGGCAGAGAAACCTCACTGTATGCTACCCCTCTTCTCAGTATTGTATTGAAAGTGCCTTCTTTAAATTAACAGTACCTCATTAGCTAAAGTTCCAGGTGTTCACTCCACTTCCTTTATTGAGTTCAAGCAACCAATATTGACAATTATCTTTTTTTTTTTCTCTCACTGAGAGTTCTACATAATCTTCTCAAGTACCAACTTATATTGGTTTTCTCCTGACTCCTGTCAACTCCTCTGTGACCCTAGCTCTTCTCAAATAAGTTATCAGTATTTTCTTCCATTCTAATAAAAGTTAATGTCCTATAGGCTCAGAGATGACCTATTTGAACTTGCAGATCACAAAGAGACCCATGACTTCCTCACTGAAAACCCTATTCCATGAGCTTATACTACTCATTAATAATGAATAAATTAATTAAAACTCATGCAGTTTTTGAATTAAATTTAACTCCCCTTGAATTTCTGTGTATTAGTCCTAGTTATAGTCTCTGGAATTGCATAGTAGGCTAAATAATCCCTTTCTCACCTGACACATCTTCCTTTATTTAAAGACAGCCATCATGGGACCTCTGAATCTTCTCTTCTCCAATCTGAACACCGACAGTACATATGTATTTTCTCATTGCTTGTGAGAGATAAAATTGACAAGCAAAAAAATTTTCATATTATCTGGTTTCCAAAAAATGGAACTCCTGCAGATATCTGAAGAGTGGATTTCCTCAATCAGTGTCATATCTTATCTCTGCTCCTTCTCTATTAGGGAAGCAGCATGCATGTTCTCGCTTCTAGCCTATTAGTTTGTAACTTGCTCCCACATTCATATTCATTTCACCCTCACTGGAATTCTCTCTACTTGCTTCTACTTGCTTGGATTTTTTAAACAGTATTCAGACTTCTTAGCAGTCTTCTCTCTACTATATTCTACTGAAAACTATTAGTCTCCTTTTCCATTACAGCCCTTCTTTAAATTTTTAGTCAAATACATATTTTTCCAATATGTCTTTTGTTTTGAATTTAATGCTATTTATTTCTTTCCTCTCTCCTTTTCCATTTACATGTAAAGCTTTCAATGGACTGGCAAGTTATTTTTCAAATACATTCTTCTTCAAGGTATGTTATGATTCTTAGTTATTATGGAAATTCTGGTATTTTGCAGGGCAAACCTTGTTTTCTGAAATGCAATATGTGAAGTCAACTAAAGCATGATTGAGCAACAAAAGCATCTAAGGTGATAGTATTTCACTTTACCAATACCAGAGTTATAAATGCTTTCCACAGAACAGATAGTATTTGTAAACTCAGCAGTAAACATCAGATGAAATCACAAGTATGGTATTAGTAATTTGAGTCATGCAGGTGTGCTGCATTTCAAAACAACCAAATGTAAGAAACTTTGAAGCTGCAAATAAGTTGATTTTTTTAATATTTAGGTTTGAATTATTTGTTTGGAATCTGATATGAATTCCTCCCAAAGGATCCATTCTTGTATGTGGCAGCTTGATTCTGCAAATCAGCCCACAATTTGCATTTAACCTATTTTATAAATGAAACACTGTACAATTCCGATGAGCAACAATAAAACTTTAAAAAAAATTGTCTAGTTACAAATTTAGTGAATAAGCTAAGCCAAAAGGACTAGTAATTCTTTTATTTCTCTCAAAGGCTAATATTGAAGGAAAAGATTGAAAGGAGGTCCACTTTGCTGGTGACTACATATAGTATAAAAATATTTTAAGCCATAGAGCCTATACGTGAAGTGTGCTTATTGAACATGGAAGTCCTTGAGTCAAGCAGGGCAGCTTAGCAATGAAAATCTATGGGCCCATCTAAAACCAGGGTGTAGCACAGTCCTAGTATTCCTAGTATAAACTTTATTGTTTTAGATACTAAAATTAGATACTAAATATTAGCTGCAAGTATTATATTACTGTATCCAACTCTCCCAGAGCTAGGCTCCATTGGACACTCTACTTGTAGGTCAGTTTGGACTCAGTTTCTGA
Organism: Globicephala melas; assembly: GCF_963455315.2. NCBI lineage: Eukaryota > Metazoa > Chordata > Mammalia > Artiodactyla > Delphinidae > Globicephala > Globicephala melas. The sequence goes on from NC_083326.1 coordinate 44,889,979, forward strand.
ACTATTTCTGACTAAGTCAAGAAGGGGCTGCAGTACATAAATATCTCATGGCAAGGGCTTGGCATTCCCTCATCTTCCTTCCTTGGCTGGCCAGGAGCATCTTCTGTGTGTTTTTTAAGCACAGTGCTCCCAGGGGCCTCCTCCTGGCTCTCCAGACCTGAGGATCTCATCTCTCATTCGCTGGGGCTTTCTCTCAATCCGTGTTTGAAATGCTGTCTTGATTATCTTCATCCAACACAACTTACATGGTACTAAGCTCTCAATAACTGCCAACTTGCTTCCCATTCTCTACCTCACCTCTGACAAGGACTAAAACCTGCCTTGTTGCCAAACACTCTCTCTAGGGACTAAGATGTTATATCAAAGCCTAAGCTTTAGTCTTGTTATCCTTGTACAGATTTCTTCTTGGGCCTGTTTACCTGGAAGGCAATAACTGATAACACAACCTAGAATTTTGATGCTATGTAAAATCCCTGTTTTTCCATTAGACTTACATAGTTAATATTTTCTTTTACATTGGGCAGACTTCCTAAAAATTAGACTTCATTCCTGTGTCCTCTTATTTGAAACGGTACTGTCAGCATCTGTTTCAATTCCCGCAATCTCTTGGCAGATCTAATGCCAACCCCTCCAACCTACCCTCCTAGACTTTTTAGACAAATGACCGTGCTTCTACAAGTCATTAGATATAATAACTACATCCAATCTAATGATATAGATATACACACATCTATATGTATATATACTCATACATACTTATACATGCGTTAATTCTATACATATATACAAAATATGTACATGTACATATATGCCTGTATTTTATATTTGCATATATATATTCTTTTCTTTCCTTACACACTTAGAACTCAGAGGATATCATATAATGTATTGTAATTACTATTTAAGAGAAACCCAAATTTAAAAATAAATATTTAAAAATCTGCTGACCCTTAGAAGAGTTATTCTTGGAAAGGGACTGAGTACAAGCCCACACTTGGCTGGGCAATAACTAATGCTATCTGCCTGTCATTTTAAAAATAACTAGAACTGATTGAATGTACCCTTGCAAGGAAACAATACAATGGCACATTTTCACAAAGGGTAAATTCATGTAAAATTGTTAGTGCAAAAATTAATGAATTCGGTTCATTTTATATGAGATACACATAAAAATGTGGACATGTCATAGTTTCTCTTCTGAAAGTGCATTAGTAGGAACAGTTAACTGTTTTGCTATCTGTCTGACAAATGTAATATAACAATAAAAGCCTTCTGAATATTTTACATAGATTTAGCCATCTGTTGCATAGAACCCAAGATCTCTATTAGCCCATGTATTTAATCCGAATTGTTTTAAAAATAAATGCCATAAATTTTAGCCATAAGTTCAGCAGTGAAAACTAGCAGGAAGATTGTTGAGAACGCTAAAACCAGTGTGTCTCGACTAGGCAATGGCAGTAATTTATTAAAAGGCCCTATCGCTCTGGAGATCACTTAAGATGCAGTCAAAACTCATCTGTCTTCTTGGATGATAAAATGTGAAGCAGTTCAGAATAAGGCAATAGAGAGTGGCAGGGTCTGTGGTGAACTGGAGACTGTCTGCCCTAAGAGCAGTTTACAAATATTTATTTATTTGTACATTTATATATATATAAACATAAATGCAGAGACACACATCAATTGTTTTGACCAAAATACATCTGTGAGCCAGATCTAAACATATGTGCAGTAAAAGTAAGCAGCAAAGTCACCAAAAACAAGTGGAAAAAACAGTAATATCTATTATAAAGGCATACATCCTTTTTTTAAAATTGGTTTGTTAAAATGTAGATGGAGCAATAAGATCTTTCAGATTGTGATGTGGAAGTAACGATGAAAAATGCTGACATTTTCCCCTACAGAAATTTTTAAAAGTCAAAGAAAATATGGGAAAAATGAACATCAAGAATGTCATTTTGTGATTTGATTGAGAAGCAGATATGTTTTAGATTTGAATCTAAACACATTTTCTCATTAGGAATAATTTCTGAATTATCAAAACAGCATTATAAAATTGCTATAAAGTCGTTATGTGTCTTTGCTTGAAGTTACTGTAAGAACAATTGCATTATGAAAGAAGTATGCATGTGTGTATGTGTATATGTTTGCACACACACCTGTATGCATATATATTCTGCAATTCCAAGGAAAGATTTAAAGGTATAAAAGGTAGCTATTATTTGTATCCCTCAAATAAGAATGTGAATTATTTGCTAGCTTAAATCGATGATAAAATCTTTGTAAAGTTGTAGCTATGGTACTTTATTTGAAACAGTTCATCTTAAAATTTATAATAAGAATTATTTTTCTGAGTAACTCTTATAAGCCAAGCCATTTCTATAAGTTTTAGCAAATTAAACATTCAACATTATCCTATTTCACAGATGAAGAAAGTGAGCTTTTGAAAAAATAAGAAACATTTCAAAAATCACCTCATAAGTAGGAGAAATGGTTTGAATTTAAAACTTGATTTTCTTGATTTCTAAGTGTATGCTCTTTACCTATTCTGACTACCTCATAATATTTTGTTTGATATTCAACATATTAACCGATTTTTGTGGTGCACTTTTTTTTCTTTCCTAGGTTGACCTAAACTAGCAATCATTAGCTAGACAATAAGAATCTTTTTTGGTTGTTATGTGTATTGTATTCTAGATCTAATTAATTGGACTTGATTTGACTCAATATCTTGTCATAGTTGATCATTGTTTAAGCTTTATAGAGTTCATACGTTTCTGAAATAATTAAAATAGAAATAATTAAATTTGGAAACCTGAAACCAATGTTTAGTGATAGAGTTATACGGAGGCTGTTGAGAAATGGAAAGATTGCTTTCTCTAGGGACAGATAGGTCAGATTCAATGCAAAAGTCCTCCTCTCATTTGCGTGTAAGCAAAGCACAAATCTTAAGACAAATTTATTTGTACTAATTTTGTAGTTAGTTCAGAATGTTGGAACCAGCTGCCCCTCTCTGATTACTTTTATATTTAGAATTCATATTTTGGGCAAGATAAAAAGTAATCATTTTCTTTTTTCCAGTACTCTGAACATAATCACCCCAGGGTCTATTCCTTTTTATAATAGGGCTGCTGATTTCGGTGATTAAAAGAGAAAGAGGGGTCCTTCAACATTACCGGCGAATGTTTTTTGCTGCTGCTTAAAATTATATCTTAAGAACTTTTTGAGATGGGTTTTTACAAACGAAAATTAGCCTTATTGGGCAAATGTGACCTTCTCTCTCAGAAGAACTGGCTGTCAAGGGGGAAAAGTGTATATTCAGGTTAGCAGAATATCAAAGTTTTAAAGCTCCCTAGGAGTTTATGAATTTTGAATATAAGCAATATCATCTAGTGTATGAGGGAAAGACTTTGCATATAAATCAATATATTATATTGCAGTTTTGAGTAAACAAACATCATTGAGTTAAGCTAACTTTTCTATTTTTTTCTTACATTCATTTAATCAAGAGATGAATAGCCGCACTTACACTCCCCACACCCCAAAACAGAAATGTTCAAAATATACACCATGAACTTTATCACAGCAGATCAAAAACAATTGCTGAATTATGGTTATTTCTTTGCATTTCTGCTAATTATCTCAGAGTTTTAAAAATGGTCTCAGAATCTGTCTTCCAATAGTTCCTTAGTAAGAGTTAGAAATTTAAGAGAAAAAAAAATCCTCTAAAGCCTCTTGACGACTATTCTCTGAAGAATAACTTCAGGTTTAATCTCCAAAGTACTAAAACAGATGTAAACACTTAATATTTTCCACAGGTAATAACCACATAATTTGAGAATGAATATTTAAAAAAATAGTCAAAATCTAATCGAATTACATCTTTCTCTCTTGGGTCAATATAATTTAAACAGAATGAAGGGAGGGAGTAAATGGGTTCAGTTCTCACATTAAAAACCACTTTCTAGTGCCCACTCAGATGTGGAATTTCCTAATTAGTCAAGGAGCTCCAAGCTCAGTTTACCCCTAGAAAAAGAAGTAAGATGGACATTATATATTTCATTATGTTTGTTATTATGTTTATTGTTTCCATTATGTTTATTGTTTCTATAATCTTATACTGGAAGGCTACATGAACTTTGAGCTTGCTACATTTGTTAATAATATGTAATTAATTAAATTTAAATCTCATTCTACTTGCCTTTCAAATTAATAAATGTCTCTATATAATAACTTTCTTTTGCAGAGACTAGAGTCTGCTTACAAAAACTTATGTTATCAATGGGTATATTTTATACATTTTAAATCATTTCTTTTTTTAAACACTCAATATTTTTCTTCCTAAACAAATTATTTTAACATAAGGTTTTCATATTCTTAATTATATTGTAGTTTCAACATAGTTAAATGTTTTATTTTACTCATTTGAAGATAATTTTTCCTAATGTATACCACGAGTAATCATTATTTCTCACCTAAAATATAAAAAGTGAATAATCTTACCTTAACAAACTAACTAAAACAGAATAAAACCTTTCTACAAGTATCATTTAAATCAATAGGCTAAAGAAATACACCCTTAAAAATTAGAAATTTAATATTTGTTAGTTATTTTAATAAATATCCATGTGTAATTTATGGAAGTACTATTTATACTTTATAAAATGTTGATTTGTAAACGATTTGGAGAAAGAAAGTGTTCATTTATTATTTATCAATGATAGAGCCAGTGTAGCATTTTAGACATTTCAGAAATGATTTTCCACTTGAATGGTAATGGCAGTGGATGAAATTCTTGATTATATTTTCCTGCTTTCTGGCACTATGTGCTGTATTTATCTTTTGACACATAGAAATGTAACTACACAACAGCTTCTACTCACCAATCATTTTTGTGACCTGTAATGCAGTAGTACATTTTAATATGTGGGAAGGTTAGGAACTGGGGTCAATATTTCACATGCCTGTATGATTCAGCAATTCCTTTGAAAAAGGCAGCATTAATACAAATATAATTTAAGAAGCTAGTGAATAAAACAGCAAAAGGAAGAAGGAAAGGATTCAAGAAATAGGATTGGAAATGACCCGTAGTGAAAGAAAGCAAATTAAAGTTGAACTTGAGCAGGGACAGAGGTTAATTTAGTCCTGATTAAAGGCCTTTAATTTCTAGGAACTCTCCTCCTATCATATATCTGAATACTGTCATCAATTTATTAAGGTAGATCAGCTAGCTAGTTAGCTAGCCAGTTAGATAGATAGACACACATATATATATATTCATACTCTTAACCAATATATTTTGAGCTCCTATTATGCATGAGACATTATCCTAAGCACTGGAGATATATTAGATTAAATCACTGAGTAATTAAAATAGATGAACAGTAAAAACCTGAAGACATGAAGAGGAAATGAGTGATAACTCTTCCAAGGATATCCACTTAACCTAGACAAATTTTTAAAGCACTATGCGGAGTTAGGGAGTGATTTAGGTATATAACTTTTTTATTATTTAATTTCTACTTGCTCTTTCAGTTAGAGGTATAAATACCATAATAAAAGCTTCCATCTTAATAATTCATCTGTACTGGAGTCTACAAAAAAATTATAGTCCCTCACCTACTGTTCTCTAGAGGACGTTGTTTCTTTTATACCATAAACAGAGAATTGCTTCTTCATTGCTAGAGCTCAAAAGAAAAAGAAACGGGTCTTTCTAAGGTCGTGGTGTAATAATAGTCAAAGAGAAAATATTAGCTAAAAAAACTTGCTGCTTGGGTTTTCCCTGGTGGCGCAGTGGTTGAGAGTCCGCCTGCCGATGCAGGGGACACAGGTTCGTGACCTGGTCCGGGAAGATCCCACATGCCGTGGAGTGGCTGGGCCCGTGAGCCATGGCCGCTGAGCCTGCGCGTCCGGAGCCTGTGCTCCGCAACGGGAGAGGCCACAACAGTGAGAGGCCCGTGTACCGCAAAAAAAAAAAAAAAAAAGTCTTTTAACTACCACCTAAATCTGGAAAACGTTTTAAAGAAGTCTAAGAATGTCCAATTGCTATAAGTTTGGAAGGTCCAAAGAATTCATTGTAGGTCTTCTTTATATGAACAGATAAACTCAACTGTGTTTGGTTACTTAAAAACATTCTTTAAAAATCTTTAAGCTTAATGTTCAATAAGGAGAGAGAAATTAATTAAAGTTTTATCTATGATTTTAGTATCAACTCAAATAAGGTTAAAATAAATCTGTGTTAGTCTTTTCTGACTTACTAGTGACTGGTTCATGCCAATAAATAATGATATGTGTAAATTTCTGAAAAGTTTTAATTTTACAAGTTTGTATATTATATGGCCAATCACATACAGACAATGTTTTTTCCAGAGTAAAATTTGTAACTCAGAGATAAAATCAGTGGTGTTCTGGTAACAATTTAACAACCAGCTCTCAGGGAGGGGGCGCCGATTTTTAATGTTTGCTGATTTATGTGGTGTTAAAACTCCCACCATGGCTAACTTCAAGTTACCAACTTGACATGACTGAGCATGGAGTTGGGAAGAGATGCTCACACTGCTTCACAAGCTGGGAGGAGCTGACTTCAGCACATCACGGCTGATTTGATTAAATACAAGCTGCTGTCCATTACATAACATCAGTGTAGGTACCACTAAGAAGGAAGTAGGGCTGGCAATTTAATTGTGACAAAATGTTTTCTTATCATTCGATTGATTGATTTTTATTTTGCACATATTACAAAAACCCTTTCAAAGATCCTCTGCCCCAGAAAGGCTCCCTATCATCTATTCAACTTGAGAAAATGAGAGAGAGAAAGATATACAGAGACAGAAACAGAGAGTTCTGGCAACCAACAAATTTGTTTAGCTAAGTTTTCACGTGACGAGCAACATACCTTGCCTTTTGAACAATATCCCTTCTATGTGTTCACAGGAAACGATCATGAAAAGGAAAAAATAGGGCACATCTCTTTTGCTTATTTCTACTTTTTTTAACACCTTTATTGGAGTGTAACTGCTTTACAATGGTGTGTTATTTTCTGCTTTATAGCAAAGTGAATCAGTTATACATATACATATGTTCCCATATCTCTTCCCTCTTGCGTCTCCCTCCCTCCCACTCTCCCAATCCCACCCCTCTAGGTGGTCACAAAGCACCAAGCTGATCTCCCTCTGCTATGCGGCTGCTTCCCACTACCTATCTATTTTATGTTTGGTAGTGTATATATGTCCATGCCACTCTCTCACTTTGTCACAACTTACCCTTCCCCCTCCCCATATCCTCAAGTCCATTCTCTAGTAGGTCTCCGTCTTTATTCCCGTCTTGCCCCTAAGTTCTTCATGACCTTTCTTTTTTTTTTTTTAGATTCCATATATATGTGTTAACGTACGGAATTTCTTTTTCTCTTTCTGACTTACTTCATTCTGTATGACAGACTCTAGGTTCATCCACCTCACTACAAATAACTCAATTTCATTTCTTTTTATGGCTGAGTAATATTCCATTGTATATATGTGCCACATCTTCTTTATCCATTCATCTGTTGATGGACACTTAGGTTGCTTCCATGTCCTGGCTATTGTAAATAGAGCTGCAATGAACATTTTGGTACATGACTCTTTTTGAATTATGGTTTTCACAGGGTATATGCCAAGTAGTGGGATTGCTGGGTCGTATGGTAATTCTATTTGTACTTTTTTAAGGAACCTCCATACTGTTCTCCATAGTGGCTGTATCAATTTACATTCCCACCAACAGTGCAAGAGTGTTCCCTTTTCTCCACACCCTCTCCAACATTTATTGTTTTTAGATTTTTTGATGATGACCATTCTGACCGGTGTGAGATGATATCTCATTGTAGTTTTGATTTGCATTTCTCTAATGATTAATGATGTTGAGCATTCTTTCATGTGTTTGTTGGAAATCTGTATATCTTCTTTGGAGAAATGTCTGTTTAGGTCTTCTGCCCATGTTTGGATTGGGTTGTTTGTTTTTTTGTTATTGAGCTGCATGAGCTGCTTGTAAATTTTGGAGATTAATGCTTTGTAGTTGCTTCATTTGCAAATATTTTCTCCCATTCTGAGGGTTGTCTTTTCGTCTTGTTTATGGTTTCCTTTGCTGTGCAAAAGCTTTGAAGTTTCATTAGGTCCCATTTGGTTATTTTTGTTTTTATTTCCATTTCTCTAGGAGGTGGGTCAAAAAGGATCTTGCTGTGATTTATGCCATACAGTGTTCTGCCTGTGTTTTCTTCTAAGAGTTTGATAGTGTCTGACCTTACATTTAGGTCTTTAATCCATTTTGAATTTATTTTTGTGTATGGTGTTAGGGAGTGTTCTAATTTCATACTTTTACATCTACCTGTCCAGTTTTCCCAGCACCACTTATTGAAGAGGCTGTCTTTTCTCCACTGTATCTTCTTGCCTCCTTTATCAAAGATAACATGACCATATATGTATGGGTTTATCTCTGGGCTTTCTATCCTGTTCCATTGATCTATATTTCTGTTTTTGTGCCAGTACCATACTGTCTTGGTTACTGTAGCCTTGTAGTATAGTCAGAAGTCAGGAGCATGATTCCTCCAGCTCCATTTTTCGTTCTCAAGATTGCTTTGGCTATTCGGGGTCTTTTGTGTTTCCATACAAATTGTGAAAATTTTTTGTTTTAGTTCTGTGAAAAATGCCAGTGGTAGTTTGATAGGGATTGCATTAAATCTGTGTAGATTGCTTTGGGTACTCTAGTCATTTTCACAATGTTGATTCTTCCAATCCAAGAACATGGTATATCTCTCCATCTATTTGTATTATCTATAATTTCTTTCATCAATCTCTTATACTTTTCTGCATACAGATCTTTTGTCTCCTCAGGTAGGTTTATTCCTAGATATTTTATTCTTTTTGTTGCAATGGTAAATGGGGGTGTTTTCTTAATTTCACTTTCAAATTTTTCATCATTAGTATATAGGAATGCCAGAGATTTCTGTTCATTAATTTTGTATGCTGCTAATTTACCAAATTCATTGATTAGTTCTCGTAGTTTTCTGGTAGCATCTTTAGGATTCTCTATATAGAGTATCATGTCATCTCCAAACAGTAACAGTTTTACTTCTTCTTTTCCAATTTGGATTCCTTTTTCTTCTCTGATTGCTGTGGCTAAAACTTCCAAAAGTATGTTGAATGATAGTGGTGAGAGTGGGCAACCTTGTCTTTTTCCTAATCTTAGTGGAAATGGTTTCAGTTTTTCACCATTGAGGATGATGATGGTTGTGGGTTTGTCATATATGGCCTTTATTATGTTGAGGAAAGTTCCCTCTATGCCTACTTTCTGCAGGGTTTTTATCATAAATGGGTGTTGAATTTTCTCGAAAGCTTTCACTGCATCGATTGAGATGATCATATGGTTTTTCTCCTTCAATTTGTTAATATGGTGTATCATGTTGATTGATTTGCATATATTGAAGAATGCTTGCATTCCTCGAATAAACCCCCCTTGAACATGGTGTATGATCCTTTTAATGTGCTGTTGGATTCTGTTTGCTAGTATTTTGTTGAGGATTTTTGCATCTATGTTCATCAGTGGTATTGGCCTGTAGTTTTCTTTCTTTGTGACATCTTTGTCTGGTTTTGGTATTAGGGTGATGGTGGCCTCATAGAATAAGTTTAGGAGTGTTCCTCCCTCTGCTATATTTTCGAAGAGTTTGAGAAGGATAGGTGTTAGCTCTTGTCTAAATGTTTGATAGAATTTGCTTGTGAACCCATTAGGTCCTGGGCTTTTGTTTGTTGGAAGATTTTTAATCACAGCTTCAGTTTCAGTGCTTGTGATTGGTCTGTTCATATTTTCTATTTCTTCCTGGTTCAGTATTGGAAGGTTGTGCTTTTCTAAGAATTTGTCCATTTCTTCCAATTTGTCCATTTTATTGGCATAGAGTTGCTTGTAGTAATCTCTCATGATCCTTTGTATTTCTGCAGTGTCAGTTGTTACTTCTCCTTTTTCGTTTCTAATTCTATTGATTTGAATCTTTTCCCTTTTTTTCTTGATTAGTCTGGCTAATGGTTTATCAATTTTGTTTATCTTCTCAAAGAACCAGTTTTTAGTTTTATTGATCTTTGCTATCATTTCCTTCATTTCTTTTTCATTTATTTCTGGTCTGATCTTTATGATTTCTTTCTTTCTGCTAACTCTGGGGATTTTTTGTTCTTCTTTCTCTAATTGCTTTAGGTGCAAGATTAGGTTGTTTATTTGAGATATTTCCTGTTGCTTAAGGTAGAATTGTATTGCTATAAACTTGCCTCTTAGAACTGCTTTTGCTGCATCCCATATGTTTTGGGTCATCATGTCTCCATTGTCATTTGTTTCTAGGTATTTTTTGATTTCCTCTTTGATTTCTTCAGTGCTCACTTGGTTATTAAGTAGTGTATTATTTAGCCTCCATGTGTTTGTATTTTTTACAGATCTTTTCCTGTAATTGATATCTAGTCTCATAGTGTTGTGGTCCAAAAAGATACTTGATATGATTTCAATATTCTTAAATTTACCAAGGTTTGATTTCTGACCCAAGATATGATCTATCCTGGAGAATGTTCCATGAGCACTTGAGAAGAATATGTATTCTGTTGTTTTTAGATGAATGTCCTATAAATATCAATTAAGTCCATCTTGTTTAATGTATCATTTAAAGGTTGTGTTTCCTTGTTTATTTTCATTTTGGATGACCTGTCCATTGGTGAAAGTGGGGTGTTAAATTCCCCTACTATGATTGTGTTACTGTCAATTTCCCCTTTTATGGCTGTTAGTATTTGCCTTATGTATTGAGGTGCTCCTATGTTGGGTGCATAAATATTTACAATTGTTATATCTTCTTCTTGGATCGATCCCTTGATCATTATGTAGTGTCCTTTGTCTCTTGTAATAGTCTTTATTTTAAAGTCTGTTTTGTCTGATATGAAGATTGCTACTCCAGCTTTCTTTGATTTCCATTTGCATGGAATATCTTTTTCCATCCCCTCACTTTTAGTCTTTATGTTTCCCTAGGTCTGAAGTGGGTCTCTTGTAGACCGCATATAAACGGGTCTTGTTTTTGTATCCATTCAGCCAGTCTGTGTCTTTTGGTGGGAGCCTTTAGTCGATTTACATTTAAGGTAATTATGAATATGTATGTTCCTATTCCCATTTTCTTAATTGTTTTGGGTTTGTTATTGTAGGTCTTTTCCTTCTCTTGTGTTTCTTGCCTAGAGAAGTTCCTTTAGCATTTGTTGTAAAACTGGTTTGGTGGTGCCGAACTCTTTCAGCTTTTGCTTGTCTGTAAAGGTTTTAATTTCTCCATCAAATCTGAATGAGATCCTTGCTGGGTAGGTTTTTTTGGTTGTAGGATTTTCCCCATCACTTTAAATATGTCCTGCCATTCCCTTCTGGCTTGCAGAGTTTCTGCTGAAAGATCAGCTGTTAACCTTATGGGGATTCCCTAGTGTGTTATTTCTTGTTTTTCCCTTGCTGCTTTTAATATGTTTTTTTGTATTTAATTTTTGATAGTTTGATTAATGTGTGTCTTGGCATGTTTCTTCTTGGATTTATCCTGTATGGGACTCTCTGTGCTTCCTGTACTTGATTAACTATTTCCTTCCCCATATTAGGGAAGTTTTCAACTATAATCTCTTCAAATATTTTCTCAGTCCTTTTCTTTTCCTCTTCTTCTTCTGGGACCCCTATAATTCGAATGTTGGTGCATTTAATTTTGTTCCAGAGGTCTCTGAGACTGTCCTCAGTTCTTTTCATTCCCCTATTCCTATTGTTACCAACATCTATATGCTTCAGATTGCGAAACACAAAGTGATCACTAGGTAAATAGCAAGATTTTTGTCTTCATTGCTTTTACAGCTTTGAGACTTAAATCAGCATCTGAGAGAATGAAATTATAAAAGAGAAACAGAAACACCCACTCTGACTCTATAAAATCAGAGAACTCTGGAGCACAATTTACTCTGAAGAACATTTAGAATCTTTAAAAAAGTCACCATTTACTGCCAGGCACAGATATCATTATATCAATTAGTCCAGGTTCACCATCAGCCACATCAGAACAACACAGCCTTCAGAGAAATTTTAAGAGACTTATCCAGTTATGTCTCAAAACAGTTTCAACACCTAGACTTCAAAATCATGGTGATGAATATATGAAAAGGGAAAAAGTGTAGAGCACATTGAAGGAAGAGTTCAAATATTGCTGTCAGCTTCAAACCAATGAGGAGAGACAAACTGCAGTGCTCCAAAGGATTGTTAAAATAGCAGATAAAGGAAGGAGGAAGCTTCCAGAAAAAAAATGTTTTTCTTGAAAAAAGTTTTAATTTTATTATGTTTATATCTTTTGCACTATTAATTGTTTGATTTTTTTAAGTGCATTAAAAATGTTGTAGGTTTTTGTTTTGTTTTGTTTTTGTTTTTCACCTTTTTAATAGTTCTTTTTTCAAAATGTAATATGCCTCCAGGAAAAAAGTATACAAATATATGAGTGCTCACTATATAGCCCTACATTGTGCCCCTTTGTTAGTTAGATAGAATTTAAAACAACAAAATATAGAGATAAATATGTCTCATTAGTGTTTGGATATACACCTACTTCCAAATATATCATAAAATTAATTATTTCAAGTTAGCAGATGGAATAAGTTAAAGTAATAATTTAAAGGCTAATGTCTAAAAGGCAAGGGAAGAAGAACAGAGCATTATGTCTTAAGAAACAGATATTATAAAACAAAACACAATAGACTGTTGAAATCAGGTTAAATACACATAATTGATAGTCTAAATCAGACTTTTCCAAGCACAGCTTTCTAAAACCGTATTTATAAAAAATGATTAAACACTTATTAGCTAAATATGTTACTTTCAAAGTCTATATTAAATAGACTGGCAGCCAAGATGTGAAAAATAAAGGGCTACACCTCGCTCACTAAAAAATGTGGTGCCAGTGCTGGCTACAGGCATCATACTGTGAAGAAATAGCACCCATCACTGCCACATCTGAACATAGAAAACAAACAAATAAATAGATTCACTAGGCTGGATGGAGTCTTGATAGCCCATGTACTCCTACCATGCCTCACCCTCACCCAGCTGCAGTGTCACAATGCCAGAGAAGTAAATGAATTTTAAAATCTATAATACAAGACCTGAGAAAACAAAGCAATCTACTGCCTCTCCTAATACTACTTACTGGCTTTTCACATCTCATATTTAGGAAAATTCTTAATAAATTCTAGATTATATATATATATATATATATATATATGTACACACACACACACACATATATTCTGTATGCAACCCATGTTAATTGTAGAGAAATTTTTGTTTCAAGGGTTGCATAATATGCCAAAAATAACCATGAGACCTTTGAAATAAACCAGGTTATTTGATTGCCATAGATGTATGGATAGGTCAATCCTACCTTTAGAGAAATCATGGGGAGACCATCAAGATGACAGAGGAGTAAGACGTGGAGATCACCTTCCTCCCCACAAATACATCAGAAATACATCTACATGTGGAATAACTCCTATAGAACACCTACTGAATGCTGGCAGAAGACATCAGACTTCCCAAAAGGCAAGAAACTCCCCACGTACCTGTGTAGGGCAAAAGAAAAAATAGAGACAAAAGAATAGGGATGGAACCTGCATCTCTGGGAGGGAGCTGTGAAGGAGGAAAAGATTCCACACACCAGGAAGCCCCTCCACTGGTGGAGACGGTGGGGTTGCAGGGGGGAAGCTTCGGAGCCATGGAGGAGAGTGCAGCAACAGGCGCACAGAGGGCAAAGCAGAGAGATTCCCACACAGAGGATCAGTGCCAATCAGCACTCACCAGCCTGAGAGGCTTGTCTGCTCACCCACAAGGGCGGGTGGGGGCTTCAGAGGTCAGATCCCAGGGAGAGGACTGAGATTGGCTGCATGAACACAGCCTGAAGGGGGCTAGTGTGCCATCGCTAGCCAGGAGGGAGTCTGGGAAAAAGTCTGGGACTGCCTAAGAGGCAAGAGACCATTGTTTCGGGGTGCACAAGGAGAGGGGATTCAGAGCACCAACTAAACAAGCTCCAGAGACAGGTGTGAGCCGAGGCTATCAACGTGGACACCAGAGACGGGCATGAGATGCTAAGGCTGATCCTGCAGGCACCAAGAAACCTGTGTGCAAGCACACCTCCCCTCCCGGGAGCCTGTGCAGCCTGCCACTGCCAGGTTCCCATGACCCAGGGACAACTTCCCCAGGAGAGCACACGGCGCGCCTCAGACTGTTGCAACGTCACGCCGGCCTCTGCCACCGCAGGCTTGCCCCGCATTCCGTACCCGCCCCCCACCCGCCCCAGCCTGAGTGAGTCAGAGCCCCCTAATCAGCTGCTCCTTTAACACCATCCTGTCTGAGGGAAGAATAGATGCCCTCAGGTGACCTACATGCATAGGCGGGGCCAGATCCAAAGCTGAACCCCAGGAGCTGTGCGAACAAAGAAGAAAAAGGGAAATCTCTTCCAGCAGCCTCAGGAGCAGCGGATTAAATCTCCACAATCAACTCGATGTACCCTGCATCTGTGGAATACCTGAAGAGACAACGATTCATCCAAAAATTGAGGTGGTGGACTTTGGGAGCAATGTAGACTTGGGGGTGCTTTCCGCATCTAATTTGTTTTTGCTTTTATGTTTATCTTAGTTTAGTATTTAGAGCTTATTATCATTGGTAGATTGGTTTATTGATTTGATTTCTCTTTTCCATTTTTTTATATATAGACATATATATTTTTTTCCTTTTTCTCTTTTTGTGAGTGTGTATGTGTATGCTTTTTTGTGTGATTTTGTCTGTATAGCTTTGCTTTCACCATTTGTCCTAGGGCTCTGTCTGTCCGGTTTTTTTCTTGGCTTTGTTTCTTTTAATTATATTTTAAGTTTTTTATTTTGAATAATTTTTATTATTTTTTATTTTAATAACTTTTTAAATTTAATTTATTTTTCTTTAGTTCTTTTTTTGTGTTTGAATTTTATTTTATTTATTTTTTTATACAGCAGGTTCTTATTAGTTATCCATTTTATACATATTAGTGTATATATGTCAATCCCGATCCCCCAATTCATCACACCACCAATCCCCGCCCCCACCCCACCACTTTCCCCCCTTGGTGTCCATACATTTGGTCTCTACATCTGTGTCTCAATTTCTGCCCTGCAAACCAGTTCATCTGTACAATTATTCTAGGTTCCATATATATGCATTAATATATGATATTTGTTTTTCTCTTTCTGACTTACTTCACTCTGTATGACAGTCTTGATCCATCCACATCTCTACAAATGACCCAATTTTCTTCCTTTTTACGGTTGAGTAATATTCCATTGTATATACCTACCACATCTTCTTTAGCCATTCATCTGTCAATAGGCATTTAGGTTGCTTCCATGTCCTGGCTATTGTGAATAGTGCTGCAACAAACATTGGGGTGCATGTGTCTTTTTGAATTATGGTTTTCTCTGGGTATATACCCAGTAGTGGGATTGCTGGGTCATATGGTAATTCTATTTTTAG
The DNA here is from genome assembly GCF_963455315.2 of Globicephala melas. Lineage (NCBI taxonomy): Eukaryota > Metazoa > Chordata > Mammalia > Artiodactyla > Delphinidae > Globicephala > Globicephala melas. The sequence goes on from NC_083326.1 coordinate 44,905,534, forward strand.
CATTTTAAGAAACCTCCATACTGTTCTCCATACTGGTTGTATCAATTTACATTCCCACCAACAGTGCAAGAAGGTTCTATTTTCTCCACACCCTCTCTAGCATTTGTTGTTTGTAGATTTTCTGATGATGCCCATTCTAACTGGTATGAGGTGATACCTCATTGTAGTTTTGATTTGCATTTCCCTAATAATTAGTGATGTTGAGCAGCTTTTCATGTGCGTCTTGGCAATCTGTGAGTCTTCTTCGGAGAAATGTCTATTAAGGTCTTCTGCCCATTTTTAGTTTGGGTTGTTTGTTTTTTTAATATTGAGCTGCATGAGCTGTTTATATATTTTGGAGATTAATCCTTTGTCCGTTGATTCGTTTGCAAATATTTTCTGCCGTTTTGAGGGTTGTCATTTCATCTTGTTTGTAGTTTACTTTGCTGTGCAAAAGCTTTGAAGTTTCATTAGGTCCCATTTGTTTATTTTTGTTTTTATTTCCATTACTCTAGTAGGCGGATCAAAAAATATCTTTTTTTTTGATTTATGACAAAGAGTGTTCTTCCTGTGTTTTCCTCTAAGAGTTTTATAGTGTCCGGTCTTACATTTAAATCTCTATTCCATTTTGAGTTTATTTTTGTGTACAGTGTTAGGGAGTGTTTTAATTTCATTCTTATACATGTAGCTGTCCAGTTTTGACAGCACCACTTATTGAAGTGATTGTCTTTTTTCTCCTTTTTCTTCTGAGCAATGTGACTGACAGGGTCTTGGTGCTCGGGCCTGGTGCCAGGCCTGTGCCTCTGAGGTGGGAGAACCAAGTTCAGGACATTGGACCACCAGAGACCTCCCAGCTCCATGTAATTTCAAATGGCGAAAGCTCTCAAGAGATCTCCATTGCAACACTAAGACCCAGCTCCACTCAATGACCAGCAAGCTACAGGGCTGGACACCCTATGCCATACAACTAGCAAGGCAGGAACACAATCCCAACCATTAGCAGAGAGGCTGCCTAAAATCATAATAACTTCACAAACACCCCAAAACACACCACCGGACATGGTCCTGCCCACCAGAAAGACAATATCCAGCCTCATCCACCAGAACACAGGCACCAGTCCCTTCCACCAGGAACCCTACACAACCCGCTGAACCAACCTTATCACTGGGGGAAGACACCAAAAACAACGGGAACTAGGAACCTGAAGCTGGTGAAAAGGAGATCCCAAACACAGTAAGTTAAAAAAATGAGAAGACAGAGAAACACATAGCAGATGAAGGAGCAAGGTAAAAGTCCATCAAACCAAACAAATGAAGAGGAAATAGGCAGTCTACCTGAAAAAGAATTCAGAGTAATGATATTAAGGATGATCAAAAATCTTGGAAATAGAATGGAGAAAACAGAAGAAACATTTAGCAAGGCCCTAGAAGAACTAAAGAGCAAACAAACAATGATGAACAACACAATAAATGAAATTTAAAATTCTCTAGAAGGAATCAATAGCAGAATAACTGAGGCAGAAGAATGGATAAGTGACCTGGAAGGTAAAAGAGTGGAAATAACTACTGCAGAGCAGAATAAAGAAAAAAGAATGAAAAGAATTGAGGACAGTCTCAGAGACCTCTGGGACAACATTAAACGCATCAACATTTGAATTATAGGGGTCGCAGAAGAAGAAGAGAAAAAGAAAGAGACTAGAAAATATTTGAAGAGATTATAGTTGAAAACTTCCCTAATATGGGAAAGGAAATAGTCAAGTCCAGGAAGCACAGAGTCCCATACAGGACAACTCCAAGGAGAAACACAGCAAGACACATATTAATCAAACTATCAAAAAATGAATATAAAGAAAAAATATGAAAAGCAGCAAAGGAAAAGCAACAAATCACATACAAGGGAATCCCCATAAGGTAAACAGCTGATCTTTCAGCAGAAACTCTGCAAGCCAGAAGTGTGTGACAGGACATATTTAAAGTGATGAAAGTGGAAAACCTACAACCAAGATTACTCTACCCAGCAAGGATCTCATTCAGATTTGACAGAGAAATTAAAATCTTTACAGACAAGCAAAAGCTAAGGGAATTCAGCACCACCAAACCAGCTTTACAACAAATGATATAGGAACTTCTCTAGGGAAAAAAAACAAGAGAAGGAAAAGACCTACAATAACAAACCCAAAACAAATAAGAAAATGTTAATAGGAACATACATATCGATATCTACCTTAAATGTAAATGGATTAAATCCTCCAACCAAAAGACATAGAAAGGCTGAATGGATACAAAAACAAGACCTGTATATATTCTGCCTACAAAACACCCACTTCAGACCTAGGGATACGTACAGACTGAAAATGAGGGGATGGAAATAGATATACCATACAAATGGAGATCAACAGTAAGCTGGAGTAACAATTCTCATATCATACAGAATAGACTTTAAAATAAAGACTATTACAAGAGACAAAGAAGGACAATACATAATGATCAAGGGATCGATCCAAGCAGAAGATATAACAATCGTAAATATTTATGCACCCAACATAGGAGCACCTCAATACATAAGGCAAATGCTAACAGCCATAAAAGGGGAAATTGACAGTAACACAGTTGTAGTAGGGGACTTTAACACCCCACTTTCAGCAATGGACAGATCATCCAAAATGAAAATAAATAAGGAAACACAAGCTTTAAATGATACATTAAAAAGATGGACTTAATTGATATTTGTAGGACATTCCATCCAAAAGCAACAGAATACACTTTCTTTTCAAGTGCTCATGGAACATTCTCCAGGGTAGATCATTTCCTGGGTCACAAATCAAGCCTTGGTAAATTTAAGAAAACTGAAATTGTATCAAGTATCTTTTTGGACCACAACGCTATAAGACTAGATATCAATTACAGGAAAAAACCTGTAAAAAATACAGACACATGGAGATAAATAATACACTACTAAATAACCAAGAGATCACTGAAAAAATCAAAGAGGAAATCAAAAAATACCTAGAAACAAATGACAATGAAAACACGATGATCCCAAAACTATGGGATGCAGCAAAAGCAGTTCTAAGAGGAAAGTTAAGAGCAATACAATCCTACCTCAAGGAACAAGAAACATCTCAAATAAACAACATAACCTCACACCTAAGCAATTAGAGAAAGAAGAACAAAAAATATGCAAAGTTAGCAGAAGGAAAGAAATCATAAAAATCAGATCAGAAATAAATGAAAAAGAAATGAAGGAAACAATAGCAAAGATCAATAAAATGAAAAGCTGGTTCTTTGAGAAGATAAACAAAATTGATAAACCATTAGCCAGACTCATCAAGAAAAAAAAGGGAGAAGACTCAGATCAACAGAATTAGAAATGAAAAAGGAGAAGTAACAACTGACACTGCAGAAATACAAAGGATCATGAGAGATTACTACCAGCAACTATATGCCAATAAAATGGACAAACTGGAAGAAATGGACAAATTCTTAAAAAAGCACAACCTTCAAAGCCTGAAGCAGGAAGAAATAGAAAATATAAATTGACCAATCACAAGCACTGAAATTGAGACTGTGATTAAAAATCTTCAAAAAAAAAAAAAAATCTTCCAACAAACAAAGCCCAGGACCAGATGGCTTCACAGGTGAATTCTATCAAACGTTTAAAGAAGAGCTAACACCTATCCTTCTCAAACTCTTCCAAAATATAGCAGAGGGAAGAACAGTCCCATACTCATTCTATGAGGCCACCATCACCTTGATACCAAAAGCAGACAAAGATGTCACAAAGAAAGAAAACTACAGGCCAATATCACTGATGAACATAGATGCAAAAGTATAGAACAGTGGAACAGGATAAAAAGTCCAGAGATTAACCCACGCTCATATGGTCACCATATCTTTGATTAAGGAGGCAAGAATATACAATGGAGAAAGGACATCCTCTTCAATAAGTGGTGCTGGGAAAACTGGACAGCTACATGTTAAAGAATGATATTAGAACACTCCCAAACACCATACACAAAAATAAACTCAAAATGAATTAAAGACCTAAATTTAAGGCCAGGCAGTATAAACCTCTTAGAGGAAAACATAGGCAGAACACTCTATGATATAAATCATAGCAATATATTTTTTGACCCACCTCCTAGAGAAATGGAAATAAAAACAAAAATAAACAAATGGGACCTAATAAAACTTACAAGTTTTTGCACAGCAAAGGAAAACGTAAAGAAGATGAAAAGACAACCCTCAGAATGGGAGAAAACATTTGCAAATGAAGCAACTGACAAAGGATTCATCTCCAAAATGCACAAGCAGCTCATGCAGCTCAATATCAAGAAAACAAACAACCCAATCCTAAAATGGGCAGAAGACCTACACAGACGTTTCTCCAGAGACGATATACAGATTGCCAACAAACACGTGAAAGGATGCTCAACATCACTAATCATTAGAGAAATGCAAATCAAAACTACAATGAGGTATCACCTTATACCAGTCAGAATGGCCATCATCCAAAATATCTACCTACAATAAATGCTGGAGATGCTGTGGAGAAAAGGGAACACTCTTGCAATGTTGGTGGGAATGTAGATTGATACAGCCACTATGGAGAACAGTATGAAACTTCCTTAAAAAGCTAAAACTAGAACTACCATACAACCCAGCAATCCCACTACTGGGCATATACCCTGAGAAAACTATAATTCAGAAAGAGTCATGTACCACAATGTTCATTGCAGCTCTATTTACAATAGCCAGGACATGGAAGCAACCTAATTGTCAATCGACAGATGAACTGATAAAGTTGTGGCACATATATACAATGGAATATTACTCAGCCATAAAAAGAAACGAAATTCAGTTATTTGTAGTGAGGTGGATGGACCTAGAGTCTGTCCTACAGAGTGAAGTAAGTCAGAAAGAGAAAAACAAATACCGTATGCTAACACATATATATGGAATCTAAAAAAAAAAAAAAAGTGGTTCTGAAGAACCTAGGGGCAGACAGGAAGAAAGACGCAGACGTAGAGAATGGACTTGAGGACACGGGAAGGGGGAAGGGTAAGCTTGGACGAAGTGAGAGAGTGGCATGGACATATATACACTACCAAATGTAAAATAGATAGCTAGTGGGAAGCAGCTGCATAGCACAGGGAGATCAGCTCAGTGCTTTGTGACCACCTAGAGGACTGGGATAGGGAGGGTCTGAGGAAGACGCAAGAGGGAGGAGATATGGGGATATATGTATATGTATAGCTGATTCACTTTGTCATAAAGCAGAAACTAACACACCAATGTAACGCAATTATACTCCAATAAAGATGTTTAAAAAAAAAAAGAAATCACAGCAACACTGTATCTTGGTTATTGAGTTGGAAAAACATTAGCCTTGTTTGTTGGAAATCTGAGTAGAAATATTTCCTCAGAGAAAGGAAAAAGACAAGGTTATTTCAGAAACAAGTCAGAAAGGATTCTCCTTCAACGAATAAAGCAACCAAGAGCTGCTGTTAGCAGAGGTAATATGGAAGTACTGTAAGTACTCATTACATCAGAGCAGCACTGATCAATATAGATGGCGTCCCTGTTGGAACATGTGAGTCTACCAGTGGGCACCAGCTGACTTTCAGGCTAGATGGTTAGCTCCAGGATAACCCAGTCAGTCCTCTGGATGGGAACAAACACCAGCCCACCCAACATCGAAGGAAAGTGGGACAGATGGACACTCTGGGATACAATGAAACCACTACATGAGGGTTTTTCACAAATCCTGGTTCCTGGACTACTCACCTAAAAGTCATTTGAGGTATTTGTTTAAATGTGCAGATTCCTGAGTTTCAGAGAGACCTTTAGAATGAGAAAGTATGGAGTTTCTTTGGGGAATTGGAAACTTTACTACACATTCTGGATGATTTTTATATTCACTAAAGTTAGAGAATCAGTGTACTTGTATATATGAATCAACTTAATGGAAGCATTTAGGGACAAAGTTTCCAGGTAAATTATCTCTGTAGAGAGGAGTAATTGGAATTGTAACCTAAGGTGATTATAACCATGTCAGAGCCAAAGGGGCAAGCACTATATAAGTCCAAGAATGAGTCTTCACATTAGAGTGAGAATGAAATTATATAGTGCTCCCTGAGTTTTTCAAGATAAGAGACACCTTTATAAACTCTCTGCTTAGTATATGTTTCCTAAATTTCTACGTAGGAACTTAAGCCAGTTAAAGTATGACTACTTAATCAATTACAAGGATGTAACCAGTGCATGTAATTTAAGCTCATTCCCTTTTCAATCTTCTATAAGAACTGAAAATATATACTTATCTCCATTCATTAATAATCCTTCTACTCCTTCCTGCCACACCTGGCAGACAAGAACTTTATAGTCACTGGAGCTACATGCTCTGTTATAGCAGTGGGTAATTCATTCTAGGTAGAAAAAAAAAACTCTAAAAGTTCTACTTTCTTTGTTCTGATTTCATATATACCAAAAAACTCCATAGTTACAAATTCAACTTTTCTAAATTCTTTGATATGTGGCAAATCTGTGTAGTAATGTAAACTATTCATTGGTATTGTTTTATATGTGAGTCTCCTGTGAGATTAGTTTGTGTGAATTCCATTACGTTAAACAACTTTCAACAGCTGAATGATAATCATGTTTCTAGACTTCTAAAATATCACCTCCATTTGATGACCCAAGGAGTATAGGGCTCAGAAATGATTTACAATATTCACTTACTATCTCTAGATGACATCATGACATCACTAACTCTTCACTTCTTAAATGCATTACCTCTTCTGTTGTTCAAGAAATTGTTAAGGGCTTTATTGGTAAAAGCCTTTAACAGTACAAGATCAAAACAACACTGTGAAAATACTCTTACATGAGTCTCCATGCTAAGGAACCACTAATAATAAAATGAGCCTTTTCAAGAGGTAACAACTCCTTTTCTCTCTTACCTTTACTTTAGAAATGTGATAGTACCTATTTTCCTATATTTTATAATCTATTCTAATCTTAATTTGTGCAACATTACTGTAATATATATGGAAGTTTTGAGATGCATTATTTTATTATTATCTTACTTATCTAGCAATAGAAACAAAATGTGCTTCTTAAAGAATATGTTTCATATGTTCATACAGAATGTAATTTTCTTGTCCCATCATGATGCACTTTAATATTTAGAATCTAGGGGCAATTTTTATTTATTCATTCATTGATTTTTTTTTCCCAGTAAGCATTCATTCATCCAGGAAATAGACTTAAGCACTTACCAGAATACCAGGCTCTGAGGACTGAGTCAACTACTGATGAAAACTCCCTTCTATGTTGTAATTCACAAAAGAAATAATACTGACATTTAAAAACTAAAGGCTAAATGTATTAATTTCCTCATCTGAAAACATTTGTCCTGTACTTACTAGGCTTCAGGCTGTGTTCTAGGTCTTAGATGTGTTTTAAATGATAAGGTCATGCAACCTAGGTATACCCATACCCACCTCTGTTTCCTCAACAAATGATAGATTCTGATTATTTCTAGGGAAATCAGAAGATTTGATCTCCTGCATGTGTCCGGTCTCTTTGATATATAATATTGCACATAGTATATACAATATTTATATAGTACTTATATACAGTATACTTTTGGAGTGTGGCCTTTCTGATATTTTGCCAGTGAAGACCCCTGAAGTGTACTTTCCCATATAGGACAATTCACTGCCCTTAGAGTTAAAGTATGAGCTAGTTAGGCCAAAGGATACCATCGTGTCTATGTGTCAAAGTAAACAACAGACATTATAACAAGGTGTCCTTGTTCCTTTTTGTTCCTAATCCTTCCTTCTCATGTTTGCACATTGACCATATTCCAGACAAAATGCCATACCTGTCTATGAGCCTTTGTGTTCCATAAGCCCTACTGCTTCTCTGGGGAAGATCAACCTCCTCCCAACAACAGGAAGCCTTTCTTTTTGTTTCTTTCCTGAGCTTAGGCCTGAAGTTGAATTCAGGACTTAAGTTGAACAGGTATATATGGTCAATTCTGCCCAGACTTGTAGGTTGTAAGGGGAGCATGGGCTTCAAACTATGAGCAGAGCTTCCTGAAGGGATGAGTTATTAAATAACATACCTCTTATAGATAAATATTTTTCAGAGACTACAAAGTCTAATCTCATATCAGAGACTCTAGTCATATAATATAGTTACAGTGGTCCTCCACTATTGTACAAAGCCTTGTTGGGCTTTCCTGCTCATCTTAAGGTCTAGTACACCACAAAAATGGAACTCATTCTCACTTTCTGGTGCTTTGCTCATTTACTCAATCATACATTGAACAAATAGAATTGACTGTTTACTGAATGTCAGACATTGTTCTAGGCTCTGGGTGTCACCAATATCTAAAACATCAAAGCCATAGTCTTAGAAGAAATTTTTTTGGCTATCAAACAACAAGAGATATAGGTCTTAGATCATGCCATGAGGAAATCTAAGATTTAAAGGCGATAGAAGAGGCTGAGCTTGGAAAAGAGGGTACAGATAGGTGAGAGGAACACCAGGGGAGTGTTGGGGCATAGAGACAAAGGGAAGAGAATGTTTTAACATTTTTTAAATGTAGTTGTAAAGTCTAGCAAGTAGAGAAATGGAAAACGCTCATTAGATTGAATGACATAAAGATTATCAGTGACCTTGGTGAGAACTGTCTGGTGGTGTGATGGGAATGATAGTGAATCCAGACTGAAATGTTTTGAAGGTAAAGGAAGAGATGAAGAAGTAGACATAATGAGTATAGGCAGCTCATGGGCAAGGGAGGGAAAGAGCAGGACTATGTGGGGATGGGTTAATGACTTCATTTTGTGTTTGTTTCTATAAGGGAAGATTTGCACATGTTTAAAAAATAAATAATAGGTTTTTCTATTTATACTTTTGGGAGGGAGTGAATGCAGCTGTCATCAATTTAGCCATTTTGATTCAGGGTCTCCCTATTTATTCTACCAAAAATCTTTGATTAAGTTGTTTTGATTTAATAATGTTTTCTGAGATTAAGGGAGTAGGAGGGGGACCATTCCAATAAGACAGATTCATACTCTCAAGAAGAGTATTGGGGAGAAAAATCCTTAAGTCCAAATGACTTTTTAAATGGTGAGTTACAGAAATAGATATCACACCATGAGATCAGAGAGGAGAGAGTAACAATTCAAATTGGGTCAAAAAAGCTTCCCAGAGATACTTCCCTTTGAAAGACAAGTAAATTCTATAGCCAAAAATACAGCAATTCTGGGAGAAAGATAGTATGCATGAGGGTAGTGAGAATTCTGAATATATTGTATATTCAGAAACTGGAAGTATGTGGATTTAACTCATCCAAATCCTTTTATATGGTGTGGGGGAAGGAAAACTTTGGAAGGAAAGGAGGCAAAACCCTGTTAATGCAGGCCTTTGTGGCATGAGCCATGGAGTTTGACCTCTATCTTGAAAAATCTGGGAATTAATTGAAGAATTTCAGAAGAATGACCCTATCATCATCATCATCGCCATTATCTCCATAAAATTTAATTTATATTGAGGATTTATACTGTGTCATGCTCACTTCTAAGCACTGTATATGCATTATCTCATTTAATCTTTCTAACCACCCACAGAGGCAAGGATGAATTTTATCCCCAAGTTAGTAATTTGGAAATGAGGCTATTGCTTACAGAATTGATGCTTGGAACTGAATGTTAGAATCTTCACCAATGCTTCCCAAAAAAGCCAGCCATCTTTACCACCCCATTCTCTCAAAGATGGTTTCTGTGGGGCCTGCCTGCTTCTTTACATTGTTCTCTTCTGCAGCAAAGTCTCATATGTGAGTTTTCGGTTCCTGGATTGTATTCTTGTTCTCAAGCTATTTTCATAAAAGAGTGAAATAATACAAAAAAAGCTGTATATTTGGAATCAGAGATCCAAGGTGAGATCCTAGTTCTGCCATGTAGTAACTATGTGACTTTTTTTTTTTTTTTTTTTTGCGGTACGCGGGCCTCTCACTGTTGTGGCCTCTCCCGTTGCGGAGGCCATGGCTCATAGGAGCAGCCGCTCCGCGGCACGTGGGATCTTCCTGGACCGGGGCACGAACCCGTGTCCCCTACATCGGCAGGCGGACTCCCAACCACTGTGCCACCAGGGAAGCCCAACTATGTGACTTCTAAAAGTCACTTGAAGTTTTATGACTTAAGTTCCTCTTCTGTAAAATAATTTATATGCAATGACATGTGGACTAGGTGCGATATACAGATGGGGCAGTGGTTAAATAGTGCTGATTTTTAAAAGGCAACAGTTTCTGCACTCTAGGGTCTAAGCTGAAATCTGCCTTGGGTAGGCCTTTCATGTGAACATTTAGAGGTGCAGAGGTAAGGCCAGGACCTATCTACTGTTCTTTTAGAAAATATGCATACAGAAGGTGGCCCACCTGTATATATGTGAGACTGGACTGTAAGAATTCTATTTAATAAGAGGTAAGATGATTTTTCTTTTCCTTTGAAAAAATAATTATAATATTTTTTTGTTAACTTCTTCTAGTGCCTTAAAAAGAGTTTGTGGAATGTGCCCAGGAAGAGGAAGATTCTTATGTTATTTGGGGCCAAGGGGCCGCTCAGATCTGCAGAACAGGGAGAAAGCCGAGGGGTCACTCTAAGGACTGGCAGAACCGTAGCACTTAGGGGCCAGTTAAGTTTTCCTTTTCTGCTTTGTAGTTCTATCATGTTATCTTAAAGATTTACTTAAGTCTATTCACTGCACAACTTTGTGTTATTGTGATGAAAGAGAAAGGCCTGACCCTCGGGGCAGAGCTGACCAGGGAAGCAAGGTTACAGCTTGGAGGAGCAGCTCCCAGATGGTCAGGGGAGCAGACTGACAAAACCAAAGGAGTCTCCTTGAAGGGACAGGAAATAAGCAACAGCAAAGAAAAGATAGAGCCTTGTTGGGATTCTTCAGAAATAACTGAAGAAGAGCTGGACCTTCTGTTCTCATGCAAGATGGAGTTGTAGGTGACAACTTGTCCACCTGGGACTGGTGGACAATTCCCACAACCACTTCCCAGCTTCAGTGCTCTTTCCAGCTGACTGCTTGTACCCGCTGCTCCCAGAGGCCCGGCACTCACCATCACGGAGAGCTGGAAGTGCCAGAAGCGCGGGGAATTTATGCCCCCAGCCCAGCCAGGATCTCTAACAATGACTGACTAGCATGAGAAACACAGAATCTTGTCTCCTCTGCCTCTAGTCTGGACAATCCCAGGGTGTTGTTATACTACAGAGGTCCTTAAGGTCTTGGGCTGAGTCTAGGTTTCCAGTGAAATCACACAGCTGTTTGTCTGCTTCTTCCCTCTCTGCTTCTGCTTTCTCCTGGGGAAACTTAACAAATCACTTGCAGCTGAATCCTTGCCTCAGGGGCTGCTTCTGAGAGGTCTAGCAGAAGACCAGGCTCTGCTAGGTGTGATCCCTGATTCCCATCCGGAGAGCAAAGGGAAGTTAGACCCCATTAGCCAGAGAACTTAAGGATCTTGGGTTTAATTACATAAAGATGCCTAACAGACAGTTGACAATTGCTAATGGCATCTCCTTTCACACTCCCCCACCTCCAAGTTCCCATGTGGAACCTTAAATTAATTAATTTCTTGTTCTCCCTCAATAAAATGGTCATAATTTTTGGATTGACTTACTGTTTTATAGGAACAAAAAGAGACTATCTGCAAAAGCCATTTTTTTAAGTGCTACTTTTTAAAAACTACAAAAATATACAGATGCAAATATTTGAATCATATACAAATAGATTTCAGGTATGACTTAATATTTCAGAAATAGAATTTGGGGGGATGTTTTTCAAAATTAAAAAAATTACAAATTCAAAAGCTCCCTTTTTATGGTATTTCATTGCAATTTTGATTAGAATGGGCTTTCTTTGCATGATGACTATCTGAACATGTAGACGTGAAGTTCTTGTTATTTCAAGGAAAGCAAATATGATGTTTGCCAAATAAATAGATGCAACAGTTTATATATCATCTTATACTAAATACAGACATTTTATTTTCTCCCTTCCTGCCAATAAAATGACTAGCTCTTGTATTAATAATATTTGAATATATGTAGGCAGTAATTATATATGGAATTCTTACTTTTTTTTTTACAAATGTGTTTCTATTAACTACTTTGCAAAGCTGAACTTGAAAGTAGTATCCTTAAAATATCGCTTCCCTTCCCCTTCCTCTCTCTCCCTTTTTTCATGTGTAACACCACAAACCTTTTAAATATAAATTTTTATGTGATATAATATTCTTCTCTTTAATACACTGGCTTACTGTTATTCATATCAATCCAATTATTGACAGAAATGAAGCTTTCATTTCAGCCTGATTATTATGCATTGTTTTGTGTAGATTGGTTTGTACCATAAATATTTTTATGTTATCATTATGACAAAATATAGTCCTCTGTTATAAGTTTTCATCATCCTGGAAAAATAGAAATGACTTAAAGCTCTCAAGGTAAGAATAAAAAGTACCGATGGAATTTATATGTGTGTAAATGTTACAGTTAATATTTAACAAACCCACAAGTGTATCTTACATTTTGAAAGTGGTTTTAAAGGCACATGAGGATTACCTTGGAGTTCCCCTGCTTTTTAGGATGGAGTAAGAAGGAAAGTCATCTATATCACTGTGTGTGGTATTAAATATTTAATATCACTACTATGTGTGATATAAAATTCTTATTATCCCAGGCTGTGGCATTTAATGTTGCTGGCCAATGGTGCTACCACTGAAGTGTATTAGCTGGCTTTAGCAACAGTTCATGCTGTTCCCAGAAATAACATTTACTGCAACTGCCAAAATAGCACATGGCCCAGTGATGGATAGGATGGACTTGACAATTAAGCCATCTGTTTGCTGTCTTCTCCGATTTCTCTGCTTCTTCCTCTGCTTTGCTGCACAGCGCAAGCATGGCTGCCATTTAGAAGGATGATTAGACCAGGAGATTAATCTCTACCATATTTCCTGGATGATTTTAACTAATAACTTCCTGGGCTGAAAGGGAAAGATTTGCACATGATATCCTTTTCTAGGTCCCTAATGCTTGGAAGACGTTAAATACATCTAAACAAGATGATACTCATAGAAAAACACTAGTCTAGGAATTAAAATAGGGGAGGGTGGGATGAACTGGCAGATTAGGACTGATGTATATACACTACCATGTGTAAAATAGATAGCTAGTTGGAACCTGTTGTATACCACAGGGAGCTTAGCTCAGTGCCCTGTGATGACATAGATGGGGGCGATGGGGGGGAGGAGAGCGGAAGGGAGGTCCAAGAGGGAGGGGATATATGTATACATATAGCTGATTCACTTCATTGTACGGTAGAAACTAACACAACATTGTAAAGCAACTATACTGCAATTTAAGAAAAAAAAAGATTCTTCTTGTGGGACAAAAACTACTGAGTCACTTAAGTCCAGTTCTACTAATGAAATGTATGTCTGCCTTGTGGAACGGTTTCAAACCAACTATGAGTAGAAGAAACAGAAAGATAACTCCTTTTATTTTCTTCTCTAACTTATTTTTATTTTGTAGACTGAACTCCCCCCCAAAATACTAGAAAATATGTTTACTTTGTTATATTGACTTTCTGAGGGTTAGCAATATGATGCCTGAGGGTTGAATTTAATATATCTCATTATTTTGTCTCATGAGGAGGAATTATTTAGCTGATTATCTTCTTTTTCTCCTTTTAATACATTTTTCTAGCCCACTGACCTGTCGCTGATCGTTTCCATTGCAAATGTTGGTAGCCGTTGATGCATTCAAGAGTAATACCTATCAATCCATTGGAATCCAGTAATTTGGGGCAATGATTATGTATTGATTTAGAGATTAAGGTAGAATTACCACTTTCTCTTAGACTTTTTCCTATTGGAAAAGGAAAGTTCATGGGTTTTGGAAAAGCATTTTAGCTTTAGTTATTGTTTGAAAATTCAAGAATATTTTGAAAATGTTTACTTACTCTAAAGAGAATAACACGGGTACTTATATTACATAGAACAAAAACTATTTCTGTACTCAGAAATGATAGACTTTTAATGCACTCAAGATAAAAACCAATATTAATGGCATCATTTTACAGAATAAATGCAAAAATACAGATTCTGACTACATATTATTGCTTGATTTGGAAAAATGGAAAGGTTGGCATTTTATTAATTTAGACCACACTTAACAAGCACCTACTTTGGCTTAGAAAGTTACTTTAAGTTTGAGAAATAAAGAAATAAATCAAACACAGATGTCTCCCCACAGAGACACAGTCCAGCAGTAGAAATAAAATTGATATCCATTCAAAATGCAAGTTAGAAAAGGAAGAGAATGAATAAATACTAATCTGGAATTAGCATAACATATAGTCTATTTAACTTTCCTTCTACAATTCAAAAGTCACGTATATGAAATTCTTTTATTTTCTGCCCCACATATGCAGTATGCCTTATTATTCACTTCAGGAGAGAAACTCTATTCTGTGCAGTCTCTAAGATACAGTTTGCACCCTGAAAATGAAAGCCAGGGAAAGAGAAGCCTTGTTGCATTTTGTTGAGGTTAGATTATTCTCCGATTATACATCATTTACTTTCAGCTAGACTTTGTTAAATTAGGATAGAAAATCCTGCATGAGATGGAATAATATGTAATAATGAAGAACAGATGTTTGTACAACACCTGTAAGAACATTTTTTCCCTAAACAGTTCAACTACTATTTTTGACTGTTGACTATCAAAAGATAGCATTAACATTTATTTGCAAACTCACGGACAAATTAAAAAACAAATGGTTGAGCTGGAGACACAACAGAGGGCATGTGCTATGATTTTGCTTTTATAGTTTAAAATCCGGCAGACTTCTCTGATATCTGTTGTCATGATGGAGATCACCCTTGGAGGAGGACTGTGACAGGGAGCAACCCTGACAGGGCTTTCTAAGGTCCTGGTAATCTATTTTCTGATATGGTTATAGGAGTGCATTCACTATGTGAAGATTCATAGAACTGTGTACTTGTGATCTGTGCCATTTTCAGGAACAGGGAAGAGAGAAAAAAGCAAAAGCCAAATATTTCCAAAAATTTTTGCTAAATTAACATTGCAAGTCTTTAAAAGGAAATCACACTAAATTTATGGTTTTAATAATTTAGCGTACTTATGACCAAGTTTTACTACCTAAAGTTCTAAAAGGAAAAATAGGAAATAAAAATTGCTAAGTTTTGTATTCATAAAAATCCACAAAGCAATAAATATGGAGAGTCATGTATTTTGAGAAAAGAAAACACACTCCATGTTTCCCATAAAATGTGTGCAATGAACTTTTTCAGAGACAACTGAAAATTTCGTAACAAAACTGTAAATTATAAAGAAGCAAATTTGTTTTTTAATTTGTAGAGTAATATGGGAAGGATAATTGAACACCTTAGAAAGGTTTACGAATTCTCTAAATTCTTTCAGGTTTCTAAGGAAACTAATTGCTTAAAACACCAGTGATAGTTCACTGGGCCTGAAAGCCTCTTGGGTTAGAATAAAAGAATCCTAGTCACAAATAGGCAAATACTATTCAATGGAAACAAGCATGAGGGTATTTATGCATACAGTAAGCAATACCCTCTAAACATTCAGCTCAAGCAGATGGTGTGAGGTTTAGAGATTGAAAGAGTATATTATTCCAGGGCATACTGTATAAAAGTATTATGTTATAATCACTCAACAATAATGATAAATAATAATCTGTTACATTTCAACTACTTGAAAAGAGAAGCATTATATAGCGTGTACGTCACCAATTCAAATGTTAGGCCTTTATTTATTTTTTATTTTATTATTATTTTTTAAATTTATTTATTTTTTTGCGCTACGCGGGCCTCTCACTGTTGTGGCCTCTCCCGTTGCGGAGCACAGGCTCCGGATGCGCAAGCTCAGCAGCCATGGCTCACGGGAGCAGCCGCTCCGCTGCATGTGGGATCTTCCCGGACCTGGGCACGAACCCGCGTCTCCTGCATCGGCAGGCGGACTCTCAACCACTGCGCCACCAGGGAAGCCCAGGCCTTTATTTAGATTCAGTCTTCCTAAGTGCCACCTCTTTTTGCTATATTTTTAAATCCAGGTGGGTTGCTTGGATCAATGTGCCACCCGTTCCCTTGTTCTTATCATTTTTTTATGATATAAATTAATGACAAGAATAAATAACAATTTCTCATGAAAATTTTTTGATTTGTTACTGGCAGTTTTCACTAAATCTCTTACTAAAGTTATATAAGCTATTTTTAATATCTGAACTAAAGTAAATAAGAACTCAAAAACTTAATTAAATCCTAAATTATACCCCCAAAATTTGATACCCAAAAAGTTAAATCCAGGTCACAATCGCATCATAGATACACACAGTAAGTGTGTTCTTAGAAGTTTTCCAAAAAAGTTTGCTGAATCTTCTCAAGGTCTGGCAAGTTCTGTAAAAAAGCCAAAGCCATATTCTGAAGCACTTTTTATAGACTCAGATGCCATCAAGATATATTAAAATTCTATATTAAAATACCATTATTTTATCTTGGTAAACTGCTGGGACTCACCTGATTCAAATATAAATAACGTTGATAACTTAAAGTTTTTCCACTGTTGCAGAAAATGCTGTTATGTGGTAAGCAAATTCTAAGACCTCGCACCTTTCTATTTTTATTCTAATTAGGTTTTAGAAGATTGTTTATTGTATCTATTTGGAGGAATGTGTCTCATGCTGTGTCCTTCATTAAAAAGATTAAGCACTTGATCAATCCTTAACCTCTTAGTGTGTCTCATTAGTTTGGTAATTTATTCATCAAAAATACACTCTGAGATGTGTTGGAATTGAGGCTCTGGTGTTGATCCAAGAAAGCGTGCTGTGGAGTACTGTGAACCTCATCACTTGAGTAATGTGCCTGCATGAGGAGAAGGCACGGGATTCCTTTATAATATGAGAAGTATAGAAATGTTTACGTCTTCTGCTTCCAATCCAAATGAACGCTTTTGAGATTTGCCTATCTGTAAATCTTTTTGAGGTAAAAATACAGGAGAGCTGTAGCACAAGGATAAATTTATAAAAACTAACACGAATTCTAGTAACTATTTGAATCAGCATTTCTTTTTCAATGGATTCTTTTATAGACTAAAGGACTATAAAACAATAATTCTAGAGAAACTTCTTTAAAACTGAAACCATCTTAAAATTTTTAATATATTGATTTGCCCCTCAACTTGATAACGGAGTAATATATATATATATATATATATATGACTGTGTACATTCTGCACACACACACATATAGACCGATAGAAGAGGAATTATATATTTCAAATTCAGTGGAAACAAATTAAAATTCATACACACAAACACATACACACACACACAGCTTTTAATTAAGTTGCACTATTTTGGCCTCTTTAATCTGAGGGACCTAACAGTCAGAAATATATATGTATCACACTCACACGCATTCACATTATATTTTTTATTTAAGTTGACAACTTTGAATCTCAGTTATTTGGAGGGACTTATAATCAGGAATCTCAAATCCAAGTTTTCCTAATGATGAATCCAAATTTAACTCTTCTATCATAACTGAGTGCTATGTATTCCTTAAAATGCTATTCAGCTCAGAAGCATTATCTTTTTAGTATGCAATTAATCTTTTCTTTTCTCATTTTGGTATACACATGACCATCTGCTACTCATCATTCTTACTATTTAGCAAGGCAAGGGAAGTGTCCTCTCGGTGTTTCAAGCTTCACCTTGATAAAACCTGAGAAACCCTGCTGATCATGTGAAAAGTAAAGAGAAAGGATAAAGGGAAATGGAGAGAGAAGAGGAAGAAGAAAGGAAAGCAAGGTCAAAGGCAGGGACCAAACAAGAAAGGACATTGATTTTATTCAGGCTATTGCAACAGGGAGATCCAAACATCAGGGTCTGAACAGCACAGTTTTGCCTTAGACTTTTAGAGGGAGAGAAGACAAGTTAAAAGTAGAGTGATTCGTATATACAATGGAATATTACTCAGCCATAAAAAGAAACGAAAGTTATTTGCAATGAGGTAGATGGACCTAGAGTCTGTCATACAGAGTGAAGTAAGTCAGAAAGAGGAAAACAAATACCATATGCCAACACATATATATGGAATCTAGAAAAAAAAATGGTTCTGAAGAACCTAGGGGCAGGACAGGAATAAAGACACAGACGTAGAGAATGGACTTGAGGACACGGGGAGGGGGAAGGGTAAGCTGGGACAAAGGGAGAGAGTGGCATGGACATATGTACACTACCAAATGTAAAATAGATAGCTAGTGGGAAGCAGCTGCATAGCACAGGGAGATCAGCTCAGTGCTTTGTGACCACCTAGAGGGGTGGAACAGGGAGGGTGGGAGGGAGACGCAAGAAGGAGGAGATATGGGGATGTATGTATACATATAGCTGATTCACTTTGTTATAAAGCAGGAACTAACACAACACTGTAAAGCAATTATACTCCAATAAAGATGTTTAAAACAAAAGTGGGCTGATTACAGGGGTGATCGTTACACAATCAGGGAAATCTCGCTCAGTTACCTAAAAAGGAAATGTTTATCCCTGTGTCTAGCTAGTTTCAAGAGGGAAAAACATTTCTAATCTCTGCTAATCGTTCATGAAACAAGGAATGGGAAGTCGGAGAGTCATTATGTCTGGCTTTTTCTGTAGGTTCAGGCAAAAAGGGGAAAGGTCTGTGTTTGGCCTTGTTACAGGGAAGCAAGGGAGTCATCTGGGACTCTTACAGGAGTCATGAGAAAGTGTGGACAGCAGGTCTTATCCAAATCGTGTAGAAGGAGGGTTCTTTGAGGTAAGCTATTTCCCATAGTACAAAAGGGGGATTTTCAACAACAAAAACTTAGAAGGATCTCTTAACCATGATAGTTTTCCAGAGCATGAGGCTCAGGTAACATTCAACATTGTCAGCAGAAGGACAAGAAAAAAGACATTAAAAAATACCCAGATTTCAATTTAGGAACATTACTTTTTTCCTCTATGTTAAATTTGCTCAAAGTTACATCTGTTTTACAAACTAAAGCTTTTTCTCAAAAGTGTTCTTGTAAATATTTAGATGTCTATTAAATCTTTAATTTGATTTTTAAATTTAATTTTAATTTGACCTTTGATTTCACTTTCATATGTTACCTGTAAATCCATTCCACACCCTATAACCAACAATACACTAAAAACATCGTGTTTGAACCTGTTTCCTTAACATCCCTTTCCACATGCAATCTAATTTACTATGGATATTTTATAATTAAAACTAAATTAAGCCTTCAGAGACATGGGAAAGTTTTATTAATAAAATAGCTCAATACCTTCATTTGTTCAAATAAAGACTTTAGACCCATAGGGCTTTCCTATATTTATACAATTATATGCTTTGAGAACCAAGACTAGAGCTCAGATTAACTGACTCCTACTGTGGTTTTATTGCATTGCAGTACACTTGCAGTCACATTTTAAAAATGAATGTCAATTGTCTCTTCTAACCATTAGAACAGATTAAAACTAGAATAGACAGGGCATAAAACTATCAAAAAGTTATTTCTGATTAAAGGATTTAGAGCAAAACCTAAAAATCAGCAACACTACTGAAAATATGCAAAAAAGAAAAAATACAATTAAATGGTGCAGTCCATGAAAAATAGTGACAAAATAAGATCAAGTAAAAAGTTTTAGCACTCTTACCAGATTAATATCAGCTTCAATTTCCTAAATTCTTTGTTTTTAAAGTTCTTGTAACCCAGCCTAATATCAACAATTGCTCACCTAGAGTAACACAAGTATCCGAATCCCAAGGGAAGCTGCTTCCACAAGAGTTGGAAGGCAACTAGAGTTGGAAGGCAACTAGAGTTGATCCAGTTTGCTTATCAGCTTTGAGTACCTAGTGCTGATTTGTTTTGTGTTAAGTAAAGGAAGGGAAAGGGTGTTCGTGGGACAGCAGTTTCAGCTCCAGGGCAGCCTCTGGGTAATTTTCTAAAGCTGAGAGTCTGAGGCAAAGAAACTTGAAATCTTTATATTCCTTATTTACAGGAAGTCATTCTTGAGGCAGGATCATACCTGGTCAAAAGCAGAAAACCAAAGTTAATTGACAACTCCCAGAGTTCTCAAGATTATCTTCTTTATTATTGAAAATGTTATTCCTTCACACGTAGGTTTTCTGGAAGTCAAGACATTTAAGAAAAAAAGAGATTGTTTTAAAAAATCAATGTATAGAAATATGAAATTTCAGTATAGCTTGTAGAAATAGAAAATTCCATTATTCAATTGTGTAGGCATTATGTTTTCATATAAATGGTAAGAGGCTTAGGCTCTTGTTTCCTTTCTTATTAAATGAACTAAATAATAAATAGCTAAATAACTTGCAACTTCCCTGCAAAGGTGATTTTTTAGAAAGAAAAAAAAAATCGGGGTTCAGCTAAGAACTGAAACCACCATACTTACCTGGTCCCATGCTGATCCATTCTGGGACAAAGCATCCACTCCTGATTTTGTGCTAAACAATCTAAACAACACAGGAATCAGGTAAAAATTATCTAGCTACTTTCTCCAAGAAATACTTGCTTTGGAAGCTATGAAAGTGAAGTACTAACATAGCTCACGCATCAGTACACACTTGAAAACCCTTTTCTCTCTCTGCCCACCAGTCCAAAGCTACTATATCACAAACTCTGCGAATCCCAACCAGTATTCCATCTTGCAAATCACCCAGCCCAGGTCCTAAGCCCCATAAAAGTATCCAGCCGAGTCCATAATCATGATAAATACCCTCCTCAGGGTTCTCACTTCTGAAACACTATAAAGACGCTATTAAGGGAGCCTTCACCCTTAAGCCTAACCAACTTAGCTTTTACGTATCAATAGGTTTTCATGGTGATACTTTTGAAGAATTATCAATCAACCCAGCAGCACTATTTACCATATTTAAAATATTTTAACCTCAATTTTCTAACCGAATATTGGGTACTGTGATCATTCTTTGCTCAAATAACTCATGGCTTTGCACATTTTAAACAATGATTAAGGGAGGCATGATCAAGATGGTGGAGTAGGAAGATCCTGAGTTCACCTCCTCCGACAAACACCCCCAAACTACAACAATATAGAACAACCTTCTCTGAGAACTACCTGAAGACTAGCAGAACAGCTCTTTTATTTATTTTTTATTTTTATTTTTTTTTGCGGTACGCGGGCCTCTCACTGTTGTGGCCTCTCCCGTTGCGGAGCACAGGCTCCGGACGCACAGGCTCAGCGGCCATGGCTCACAGGCCAGCCGCTCTGCAGCATGTGGGATCTTCCCGGACCGGGGCACGAACCCGTGTTCCCTGCATCGGCAGGCGGACTCTCAACCACTGCGCCACCAGGGAAGCCCCAGAGCAGCTCTTTTATAACTAAGGATATAATGAGAAAAAAAAAAAATTGACATTGGAAGATGGAGCAGACCCCACCCTCCTGGCATGGTGCTTCACACGTGTGAGGAAATATCACAAAAACAGCAGTCCTCTTTAAGAATGGAGTTGGAGCCCTGCATCGGGCATTGAAGCTCTGGGGACTTACACCAAGGGGAAGAGCTCCCTTAATATCTGGCTTTGAAAACCAGTGGGTCTTTCATTCCGAAGAGCTGGAAAGCTGCAGGAAACCAAGACTCTGCTCTTAAAGGGGTTGCACACAAACTCACTCTCTCTGAATCCCATTGCAGAAGCAGCAGTATTCAAAGGGCCTGAGTCATTCATGAAGGAGATTCATTGACTAATTTTAGGATGAGTGCTGAATGGGTAGGGAATCTGTTGAAGCATTCTCCAGGGACTGACACTGGTGGGCTCCATTTTTTTTTTTTTTTTAATTCTCCATCTACAGAGCTGACCCACTGCTGGAGGGTTTCATTTCTGACACTCACTGTCTACTTTGCCAACAGGGCTCACTCCACCGTGGCATTCCCCTGTGGACCAGGCCCTTCTGGCTCCTGTCAGTAGCAGCTCCTAGCCCACCACAGCCAGCAGGCAGCCTCAGCTGAACCCACCGCCCTCTCAAAGTGGGCAGATCTAGCTCCCCGACAAAGTGCATATGAGAATATCATCTAATTACTTAGAAAAAGAGCAAGCTACTCTATCTCTTATGACTGCTTATGTGATCCTAAATGGAGTGAAGCTGTAGACCTGGTCTGAGATGCTGCTATTAATTAACCTCTGAATAGTCTGTTCAGTGACTGAGTTTTTATTTTGTTGGGTATGAAACTACAAAAGACCCCAAATAGTTAAAGCAACCTTGAGAAAGAACAAAAATGGAAATATCACACTCCCTGACTTCACACTGTGCTACAAAGCTATAGTAATCAAAACAGTATGGTACTGACACAGAAACAGATACATAGATTAATAGAATAGAATAGAGAACCCCAAAATAAAACCATGCACATATGGTTAATTAATTTACGATAACAGAGGTAGGAACATATACTGGGAAAAAATATAGTTTCTTAATAAACTGTACTGGGAAAACTGGACAGCTACATGCATAACAAATCTGGACCACTATCTTGAATCATATACAAAAATAAACTCAAAATGTGCGTAATATAATTCACTTAGTATTTCTGAAAATTTCCAGGTTTTATATATTCTCTTTCAGAAACACTGAAGAATACAGAATCCTCAGAATGTTAGATACATGATTCTCTCTTCTCCCCAAACACTTATCCTTTTTCTACCTGCTGCTCATGTCAGTCATATTTCACTCAATTTAGATGCTAAACTAAACTTTCCTGAGGTCCCCTTATAATACGTTATAATATAATAATATAATACACAATGTATATTATATAAGTTATAAATATATATATGTTATAGAGCATAATAAAATAATATATATTACTTTTTATAATGTTACAATAATATAATAATAAGTATCTCTTACAGAACATCTTTGCTTAAGTAAACTTGGATTTTTCTTCCCATAAAAAGATCCATATAACCTGACACAGTGTTGAGTGCTTAGATATTCAAGTATTAAGTAGATTCAGATTGAATCTCTATAATTTAAAATTAACTATAAAGTCATAGGCTTAATTTTATAAAAACTGCCCACAAATCTTTAAAACTTCCATATCTTTTAAAGGTGAGTATCTGGGACTTCCCTGGCAGTACAGTGGTTAAGACTTCACCTTCCAATGCAGGGGGTGCGGGTTCGATCCCTGGTCAGGGAGCTAAGATTCCCACATGCCTCACAGCCAAAAAACCAAACATAAAACAGAAGCAATATTGTAACAAATTCAATAAAGACTTTAAAAATGGTCCACATCAAAAACATCTTTAAAAAATAAAGGTGAGTATCAGTGTTTCCCATTTTCACCACTTGGAAGAAAAGTAAAACCTTATTATGCTTTAGTGACTCAAAAAATGTGCTTATGTTTTCTGCACAATATAATATATCCTGTAATCTGCTTTGGGGAATCTCATTAATTGATTTACAAATATTTACTAAATACCATGATGTATACTTACCAATCACACATATGGGTTTAATGGATTCTAATTCATGTTATATAACCAATACCGCATTTAAGGAATGTGAACATTTTGGGAGAAATAGAACATACATATCTAGAATTAATAACCCAAGAATCAATTGTTATTGTTTTCAAGATTTTTAAGTACATCTTTTAACTGCTTATTTCTAGTGTTAAAATTGTCAACAAATTCTTTTTGGGGGGCAGATTCATGCTTCTAATAAGTAGAATAGAATCCTCATTGATAACATCTCTGACTTAGAGAAGGTTTTGTATTTGTAGACACATATATTTGACTTGAGGATGTGAACATGAGATGCGTTTCTTACCAAGGTCCTAAAGTTATTCATTCCAATACTTTAAAAATGCCATTTATAAAGGTATAATTAACATTGAATGTGGAAATATCTATTCTGGAATAATTAGTTTAAAATACTTTTGAATGAGTAAATTTTGCTTATGTCTAGAGGAATATTTTAGATTCTGAAAATAATTCACGTGTCACAATTTCTGTTTATTCTATTTTAACACAGATGTGTCTGAAGTAAAACTTGAAGAGAGACACACATACCATCAGCAGCACACACAATCTGGGCTCTTCCAAATATAAGATAACTACTTCAGCAGCCTGTAATTTCTAGTTCATAAGTCAAAATGCCAGGAGTCTTTAGATCTGTGAAGCAATATATTGTCAGTGATATAGGACTAGCATGAGTCTATTCGCTTCAATTCTCTCATTAAACCATCTGTTCATAACATTCTAAATAATTGACTCACAAAAGTGATATTATTAGAAACTAAATATTTCCATTTATTCCCAAGGGCATTATCATACTGAGAAATAAATTAGTACGGATAAAAAGAATCTAAAATTTTGACAAAGGAAATTGTAGTAGAAATGACTTGAACTTTCATTAATGATTAGGCTATTCTAATATTACTCTTGAAATAAAACAAAACTATGTTGCTTAGTAAAAAGCCAAAGTTTCCAACAATCCTTTAACATTGCCATATGCAACTTATTCTTTTGCATGTGGCATATTTTTAGATTTGTCTTCAGCAGGTGTAATAATGACTAAAGAAACAAAAATCATTCAGATTTTTACATAAAAATCTAGTTTTCCCTAAGAGGTGGCTGAACTTTTTTAAACTAGTTGAGGCTATTCATATTGAAGATGTGTATAAGTAGATTCTAAAACCTCTTTTTCCATCAGGATGCTCTAAGAGCTGTAACAGTCAATAAGGCAATAAGTGGAAAAGCACTGTAAATTGTTAAAATTTAATAAATTAAATTGATATTCAGTTCACTGCTCACAATTTAATCCAAAATGTTATTCATTTTATGAGATACTGTGAACAGTTTTGTTTGACTTCATCCTTCGTCCCTTTGATAATCATAAAATGTAGTTATGTTGTTTTCTGTTTTCCTAAGGTCAAACCTGTAATGGCCTTCTAAGTGAGCAGATTAGAACCAATAGGCCCTTTTCTGTTCCTAAATTTTTTAGAAAAAGTTAAGTTTTACAAACATTAAATTATAATAAAATTACACCTACAAATTTACAGTGAAATAAGGGACTTTATTTTATTAAGCATGCATTAATTCCCTACCGCATACTGTTGTTGGCTTCTTACAATAGATTCATAAACCTTTTCAAATCAAACAGCAGATCTGTGTTGGTGTCCTCACTCCTTTGTACAGCTCAGAGACATCTTGTCATTAGTGACTGCCAGTGATGGGAGGCTATTGGTGCTATAACACCAGATTTACAAAAATATTTGTCCATGCCTTAAGCTTTGCTGATGGAAAACCGCCACTGAATTTATTAAAGTATTTTGCATTACATGTTTTTAACAGTTTTAGGCTAGGAAATTCTGCATCTGAAGTGCTTTCTCCCTCACTACGTTCAGCTCGTGGCTTAGTTGTCAACTTCTCAGAGAGACCTTCCTTGGCATCTGATCTAAAATAGCATCCATTCGTTCCCATCTCCACTAGTGTCCATACCCCTACCTGTTTTATTTTTTCTTATAACACTTGTTACAACCCAAACTATTATCTTTTTATTTGTTGTATTTGTTTACTCCTTTATTTCTCAACTAGAATGAACACTCCATGAGATCTGTCTCAATAAATATTTGTTGAATAAATGAACTCATAAGCTCTATGAAATATTTGTTTATTTTTTGATTTTTGTTTCTCAGTAAAACAAAGAATTAGCCACATAAAAGTTTACCTTTTATTTTTGAAGTAGGTGATCTTATGTTCATAAGCCATATACCGTCAGCATTGACTGGTTATATCTCAAAGTCTCCCTGAAAATAACAGGGAAGTTTTGATTACAAATGACTAAAGTGTTGAAAAATGCAGATATCTTAACATTATTTTGCCAGTTTACATTCCCTGATTCAATTATGCTTAAAATACAATACTGCATCTGAAACTATCAAAAGAAGTAATTGTGGTATACACTATAGTGAATGCTGTTGGTGATCGGCCCCTTATCAGTGGGTGCACTGGTCCCTTAGCTGCTGTGCATGTTGGCTGACAGCAAGTCAGACACTCCTCCAGAGAACGGCACCCAGCCAAACAGAATCTCAGGAGACTTTCCCTCTCCCGCAAGTCCAAAAGTTGGTCACCCTTGCCTCAAGATGGGTCTATCTCTGCCTTATAATTTGGTCTCTAAAGTGTCCCTTATAGGATGAGACTAAAGCTAGTCTCCTGCTGAGACCACATTCTTGCCTGTTATTTTTCCTCTGCTGTGTCATGCTTTCCGCAACTCCTCTCTCCTAAGAGTAGCCCCTAATAAATAAATCACTGGAATAAGAATCACGTGGAAAACCCTGCTTCTGAGGAACCTGATGCCGAACATCCCCAGTCTCAATGTTTTTGACTGATTTTAAGTCCCTTGTATGTTGGTCTAAAGTTTCTATGTTCTCTTGATTAAGTCCTACTATGATCAGAAAGGATTCAAAGTACCTGTTGGGGTTAGATCTATAGGATAGATACAGATGGGCAATGAATCAGGCCTGCTGATCAATCCAGGACAGTTAGTGTAGCACTGTATACTAACAATTGACTGAAAATCGTCCAAGGAAGTCTTCTCTGATGCTAAAAGTGGATTAACTAGCTTTCTAGTAAGTTGGCACAATGCCTGGACCCATATAGAATTATATCAAAATTTTAACTACCTGTTCATCAAAGAATACCTTGGTTAATCTGTAAATTTCCTTTATTCAGTTTGTTTGAATAATCATCCAGTTGGGATATAGATTCCAGGTGCTGTAAACACTGGAGCAGTGCCCTGAAGCACTTCATCCCCTGCACCTTCTGTCTACCATACAATTCCTGTGGCCATGTGAATAATCAGACAGGAATCCAGGTGTGGTAAACCCCTGCACATCCTCCGAGGCTTGATTCTGGTGGATGTTTAAGGACAATTACTTTAGATTAGTACATTTTAGATTGTTATTTATTTAGAATCCCATGGGGAATGCCTCAAAAATAAAAATGTCTGGGTCCACCACCAAAATTTCTGATATAATTTTTCTAGATTGTGGCTTAGGCTTCAGTAATTTTTTTTTTTTTTTTTTTTTAGATTCCACAGATGATTCTAATTGTGCACCTGCAGTTGAAATTCACTTCCTAGGATGGTATGCCAATCAAAATGTGTGCAGGTCAAGTTCTTACAGAACAGTGAGGTTAGCCCTTTTTAGGTGGGTAGAACTTCATCCTTTTAACTTATCTGGCGATACTCTGCATTGTGTTCTGGTAATTCCGTTGTCCAGGATTCCCTCTTTTGTCTATAATACTTGTTCTCAACCAGGGACCTTCTGTGCAGCTCCTCCCCTGCCCCCAGCCACACACACCTGGGACATCTGACAATGTCTGCAGATATTATTTTTATTGTCACAACTGGAAGGGTACTACTAGAATTTAATGAGTAGAGGCCGGGGATTCTAGTTTACATCCCACAATGCACAGGACAGACTCTGTACACTGAGCAAAGAATATCCATCCCAAAACATGAATTGTGCCAAGGTTGAGAAATCCTGATTTACACAAAACATTTACTTCAGAGGCTTATTGTTAAATTCAAGGTCTTTCTTAAGGCATTATAAACATCAAAGTAATTCAAATAAAAGGCATGCCAACACTATTAAAACAGATGGCACTAATTTAACACTAATTTAACATGCAACTCTTTTCATGACTTAAATTTCTGTGCCATGACCGATGGTATTTTAAGAAGCGTACCTTTGAAAGTCCCTGTTTGACCGAGTGAAAAACAATATTTGGATCCCCCAAATTCTCTGGAGTATACTTCTATTCAGGGTCATCTCTTTGATTTGACTCAAGATAGAAAGTGTAAAATCCACTTAAAATGAATCCTAGATATAAAGTTACCAACATAAGACCCTTCATTGTGCCCTCAAGTAATCTTTAAAGCAGATAATATGTTCAGGTTCCAGCAAGAAATCGATGCCTTCGTTATTGTAGGAGTGAATTTACACTGCCTGCTGCTGCCTCCTCCCAAGAGACCAGGTCTCAAATGTACATGTGATGTTTGTGTCCTCGTATCCTTTCCCTTGAGGAGCTCTGCTCCTCCAACTCTATGTATTTGCAATGAGCCTTTAAATCAACGGACTTCCACCCTTCTTCCCCCTCCCAACCACCAGCCCAGAAGTAGGCATGTGACCCAAGCTAGACCCATCCACTGCCCCTACAGACTTTGTGAATGAAACTCATGGGGCAAAACTGGACGCATCTGAAGACATTCCCTAGGGAGCCAAGTCCCTTGTGTCATGATGAGTGAGTTTTGTGCCTCCTCTCAATTCCTAATTTCTGTGATTAATACCATCTTCCCAATAAAACATATTTTTATGTTAACAAGAGTCAGAATCCTGGTGGATTTTTATCTTGTTTCTAGGAGAAAACATTTTTATTTACTGTTTATGTACCACTTACCAGGTGTATGACCTTGGAAAGGTCAATTTATTTTCTTTATGCCTCACTTTTCTCATCTACAAAGTGAGAATAATAACAACCTCATAATGCTGCTGTGAGATGTCCATGTAAAGTATTTTGAAAAGTCCTCAATACAGTAAGAGCTAATCAATTTTTATCATTATTATATGAATAATATATAATTTTTAAAGTATTTTGAGACTGGCCTTTTTACTGAACCATCATTAATTGAAGTATTTTTAGACTTAATTCTCTTGAAGTTTCTAAATAGAAAATCATACTGTCTATAATTAATGGTAACTTAATTCTCTTCTTTTCTCTTGTGTCCTATATTTTTCTTTTCTTAAAGTATTTTTTGATAATTTTAAAGTTCAGAACTTTTACCAATTTTTAAAATTATTTTTGCTTAGTAGTTTGTGAAATCTAAATTAATGTCAAATACTTCAAGTTTTTCTTAAAATCTTTAAACTTTTAAATTGTGATTATTTTTTTTGTTAATTATTGCTTCTTTCCCATATACTTTAACATCCCCCTCCTCCATGGAAATTATATTAAATGTATAACCCATTTCCCATTTTGCCTCTTGGGTTTTTTTTTTTCTTGTTGTTCATTTTTTTTAAAGTTTTTTTAAATCCATTTCCTCTTTGCTCTAAATTTTCTTAAGTATATCTTCAAATCTAATGAGTTTCGTGTAGTGTCCAGTTGAATCCTCCACTAGAATAAGATTTTTATTTTTAAAACTGTGTTATATATTTTTAAATGTTTTAATTTAATTTTATTTATTTTTTTATACAGCAGGTTCTTATTAGTTATCCATTTTATATGTATTAGTGTATATATATGTCAATCCCAATCTCCCAATTCATCACATCACCACCACCCCCCTGCCACTTTCCCCCCTTGGTGTCCATATGTTTGTTCTCTACATCTATGTCTCTATTTCTGCCCTGCAAACCAGTTCATCTGTACCATTTTTCTAGGTTCCACATATATGCGTTAATATACGATATTTGTTTTTCTCTTTCTGACTTACTTCACTCTGTATGACAGTCTGTAGATCCATCCATGTCTCTACAAATGACCCAGTTTTGTTCCTTTTTATGGCTGAGTAATATTCCATTGTATATATGTACCACATCTTCTTTATGTTTTGTTATCTTAATGCATTCTTTTCTGATAGATTGTTGTTCATGTTCCATTATTGTTTCATTTTTTCATTATATGTGGTGCCCTCTAATAGTGGAGAGTAAGACATTCACTACTGGCCAGTGGTAATAGGGCTACACCCCCAAGGGTGTCAGTGGAGGCCATGTGGGGAGCAGCAACGAGGCACTCTAACCCCTCTCAGTCTGGGTTTGGGCCCCAAGAACCAAAAAGATCTCAAAGGAAGATATCAAACTATTACCAACATCAGGAAACAGGGCACATCATTTCTAGCCTTTGCAGACATCAATAAGGAAATAAGGCAATATGCTGAACAATGCTACACACATTCTTTGGCAAAACAGATCTATTTATTGAAAACACAAACAAAAACCCAGCCAATATAAAATAGATGATTTGAATAGATCAGTAACTATTAAAGAAATTGAATTAATAAATTAAAACCTCCAGAAAAAAGAAACAACCAAGCCGAGATGGTTTCAATGGAGAAGACTACCAAATGTTAAAGGAAGAAAGACTGAATGCTTTTCCTCTAAGAATGAGAATACTGCAAGGATGTTTACTCTCACTAATCTTATTCAATATAATAATGGACAATTTTGCAAAGTCAAGAAAAGTAAATGAAAGAAGTATGGATCAGAATTCCTTATTTCATATAACATGATTTTCTATGTAGGAATTTCTAAGAAACCTAAGAAAAAAATTCTTAGAGCTAATAACTGTTATCAGAAATGTTGCAGGATATAAGATCAATATAAAAATCTATTTTGTTGTCTATATACTAGTAATAAACATGGGAACCCCAAAATTAAAATATGATGCCATTTATACTTTCTTTAAAAAAAGAGAGAAATAAATGTTGATCCAACAAAACACATACAGGTCTTGTATGCTAAAAATTGCTGCAAAATATTGATGAAATAAATTAAAGATTAACTAAATAAATGGAGAGAGACACTGTGTTTTCAAGGATTAGGCACTAACACAGTAAAGATGCCAATTCTCCATAAATGGAAATTTTCACAAAACTCCTACCAAAATCCAAGCAATACTTTTTGTAGATATAGATAAGATTATTCTAAAATGTATGTGGAAAGGCAAATGAACTAGGATAGCTAAAACAATTTTGAGAAAGAATAATACAGGGAGGAACCTACCTAATTTCAAAACTTATTATGGAACTGCAGTATTCAAGACTACGTGGTATTGGTGAGGGATAGACACAAACCTATAGAACAGAAAATACAACTCAGATTTAAGACACAGAAATATGCCCGATTTATTTTTAACAAAAGTAAAAAATTAATTCAATGGAGGAAGGATAACCTTTTCAATAAATGGTATTGAGACATTGAATTTCCTTAAGAAACAAAAACAGAAACAAACAAAAAAAATCAACCTTTACCTCATATGAAAATTAACTCAAGATGTAACTCATAAGGCTGTAAAATTTCTAGAGAGAATATAGGGGAAAATGATTGAGATCTAGGGCTAGGCTAAGAATTCTCAAACTTGACACCAAAAGCATGATCCATAAAAGGAAAAAATGATAAATTGGACTTCACAAAAATTAAAACCTTTTGTTCCACAAAACACCCTGTAAAGGCGATGAAAGGACAAAAGCTACAGAGTGGGAGAAAATATCTGCAAACCACATAACCAACATAGGACTAGTATTTAGAATATATAAAGAATTCTCAAAACTCAACATTAAAAAGATAATCCAGGGAATTCCCTGGTGGTCCATTGGTTAGGACTCTGCACTCTTGCTGCCGAGGGCCCGGGTTCAAGCCTTGGTCGGGGAACTAAGATCCCACAAGCTGCACGGAGCAGACAAATAAATAAATGAATAAATAATAAAATCAAATAAATAATCCAATTAGATAAAGGACAAAAAACATGAAGCGACATGCCACTAAAGAGGATATACGGATGGCAAGTAAGCACATGAAAAGATGTTTAACATCATTAGCCATTAGAGAAATGCAAATTAAAACCACAATGAGACATGACTACACACCTATCCAAATGGTTAAGATGAGCAACACCAAACGCTGGTGAGAACAGAGAAAGTGTACCGCTCGTACATTACTGGTGGTGATGGAAAATGGTACAGTCACTCTAAAAACAGTTTGGCAGTGGCTTAAAAATTAGGCATTCAACTATTGTATGAGCCAGCAATTACAATGCTGGGCATTTATCCCAGAAAAATGAAAACTTATGTTAATGCAACAACCTTGATAAATCTGTAACAAATTATGCTGAGTGAAAAAAGCCATTCCCAAAAGTATCTCACACTGTAGGATTCCATTAACATTTTGGAAATGATGATTTATAGAGATGCAGAACAGATTAGTGATTGCCAGTGTTTAAGACTAGGGGGTAATTGTGGCTATGAAAGGGCAACAAGAGGGATTGTTGTAGTGATGGAAACGTGTATCTTGACTGCACCAATGTCAATATCTGCTTATGATATTGTACTAAAGTTTTGCAAGATATTACCATTGGAGGTAACTTGATAAAGGATACATGAAATATTTGTCTTATTTCACACAGTTGGTTGTGAATCTATAATTACCTCAAAATAAAAAGTTTAATTAACAAATAGGGATGGTCTTTAAAGAATCTGAATATAAATGATAATGAAAATGATAACTGCCTTAGATAAAGACTCAGTGTTAGATAAAAAATATTTATCATTTACATCAGATTAGTGAAAACACAATTTCATATATTGTCTAAAAATTCCCAATCTAATGAGTGTTATTAGTAGTTTACTCTATAATAAGCTAAATTTATATCATAGCCCCTAGTAATTGACTTTGCTAATTTGGTTATGGTGAAAAATTCTTTACTACACATTCAGTGACACCATCCATGTAAATCTATACCTGATTATATACTATATATATTTAATCAGAGAAGAGAAAATCATTGTCCCAGTATTTTTAATATTCCTCGTAGCTTTGTGTCTGAACTTTCAGTAGATTTTCCAAAAACAAAGTGGCAGAACCCAAATCAGTAAGTTGGTATTTGGGAGAGAATAAGGGTAAGGTTGTTAAGTGTTTTATTCTTCTCTTTCTCGTATAGGTTTCAAAACTTCTTTTAAATTTCTAGTTTATTACAGCAAGCTAGACATCAGTTCTGTTTCATTTACTATTACAGAAAACATGACTTTGTCTAAGAGTATTACTAATGAAAAAATGATATTGCTGTCTCATGGGACTTATAAATTAGCTACATAAGCTATAGCTAACAAAATTAATAAATTATAGCTAATTTTTAGCTAAGTTAATAAAAAACTATAGTATTCTTTAGTTTTCAAAAGAACATTACCTAAAACTTATTTACTCAAAATGACTGGTACCCCGTGAATGTACAGGATTAAAACAAATACTAATCCAGTACAGAAAGACATGTGAGAGAGCAGGATTTATAAAGAACTATGTTTAAAAAATGAATATATGTATATTCTTTTCAGATTCTTTTCCCATGTATGCCATTACAGAGTACTGAGTAGAGTTCCCTGTGCTGTACAGTAGGTCCTTGTTGTTTATCTATTTTATACATAGTAGTGTGTACCTGTTAATCCCAAACTCCTAATTTATCTCCCCCTCCACCCCACTATCCCCTTTGGTAACCAGGTTTGTTTTCTATGTCTGCAAGTCTATTTCTGTTTTGTAAATAAGTTCATTTGTATCATTTTTTTTATTCCACATATAAGTGATATTTGTCTTTCTCTGTCTGACTTACTGCACTTAATATGATAATCTCTAGGTCCATTCATGTTGCTGCAAATGGCATTATTTCATTCATTTTTATGGCTGAGTAATATTCCATTGTATATATGTACCACGTCTTCTTTATCCGTTCATCTGTTGATAGAGATTTAGGTTGCTTCCAAGTCCTGGCTATTGTAAATAGTGCTGAAATGAATATTGGGGTTCATGTACCTTTTCGAATTATGGTTATCTCTGGGTATATGCCCAGGAGTAGGATTTCTGAATCATATGGTATCTCTATTTTTAATTTTTTAAGGAACCTCCATACTGTTCTCCATACTGGCTGTACCAGTTTACATTCCCACCAACAGTGTAGGAGGGTTCCTTTTTCTCCACACCCTCTCCAGCATTTATTATTTGTAGACTTTTTAATGATGGCCATTCTGACTGGTGTGAGGTGATACCTCATTGTAGTTTTGATTTGCATTTATCTTCTAATTAGCTATGTGGAGCATCTTTCCATGTGCCTGTTAGCCATCTAAATGTCTTCATAGGAGAAATGTCTATTTAGGTCTTCTGCCCATTTTTTGATTGGGTTGTTTGTTTTTTTTGATATTGAGCTGTATAAGCTGTTTGTATATTTTGGAAATTAGTCCCTTGTCAGTAGCATCATTGGCAAATATTTTCATAAATATTTAAATCATTTTAAATGAGCAGCATATCAGTTATAAATCAAACATTTCCTTCAAAGACCCATTTTCATTATCTCTATTCCAAAATTTTATCATATATTTTTCTTAAAATCTTTCCTGTGAGATCAACCAACAAGAAAACTCAGAAATTTTTCATAATGATGCATTATTTTCTTATTTTTATACAAAGTTTTATTCCCTTTACTAGAGTAATTTTAATATTGTAAAACTGTTTGAAATGTTCTCCATTTTCAAATAATATCTTTTTCAGGTTTTTTTAGCTTTGGTTTTTAAATAAGTCAGCATCTTCACTTCAGTGTTCAAGTTTTGCATATGTATTTTTTAAATACTATTATATTTTGCTGAACAATCTCTAAACACTAGTACATAAATCTAATTTATGAATTCTATGAAATTGTATTCAAAATAGCTAGAAAAACATATAAGGATTTAGAGCTTAATCAGAGAAGGATAATTTTTTCCAAGTTATCCATTCACATGGATCTACTAAAATACACCTATTTTCACAAATCTTCATAATAATGTAAGGTTCTTTTATTTTTCTCCCCACTTTAACCTTTCATTTTCCCAACAAATGAAGTATTTTGTATGCCTCTCATTCTATCCCTGACTTGTATTTGTAGAACACACATTAAGGGAATTGTCACTGCAATCCCCTTAATCATCTTTAAACCCAGTCCTAAAGAACATCAGTAGTCAGTTTTTTCTCCAGTTACGTAAGGTAAATTCGACGAGGCTGTTAGCAGGAGAGTACATCATTTTTCAGCTGGTTCTTACGAATCTCTTACCAGATCATTCACCCAGCATTAGTATGTATACAGTCTCTACTTGATGGAAGAAATGCTGTCTACAAGGAGGTGAAATGCCGTTTATGAAATATAATCTTTTTTTTTTCCCCACTGGCCAGAAGACAAAGCTCCAACTGGAAGTTTAAAGCTAAGGTATTATCTCTGCTTCTTAAAATGCTGAATAATAACTAGGTTTTCCTACTGAAAGATAAGTCCAGAGCAACTGAAATTCACTTTTTCAGTGGAAAATGCTCAAAGAACAAAGCATGCACATACAGGGAGAAATTGAGCCTGATTATACCCTCCAAAGTGAAAGGGAAAAAAATTCCAAATCCCACACAAAGAGAGTATGTGGTCAGATAAGTATAACTGCTGGCCAAAACAATTTAATCAACCATTCTTCCTAAGATGTTTATGTGACTTCTGAGAAACAGGGTACTTTTGTAACAAAGATTAAATTGCTTCCACTGTGAGTGGTACCAGCTAGTCATATCCTGATGTGTCATAGAGGACAGACAGCGGCTAAGTCCAATACAAAAGGAGGAAGAAAAAAAAAAAAGGAAGCATTGCTGATCAAACAGCTAGTTGTTCACAGCAGTGATTTAAAAAAAACAAAAAAACAAAAAACCATCTACATCTAAGCAAGAGGATGACTTCTAACAATGTGCAACAAAAACACAGCAGAAAATTGTTTACCTTAAAACAAAAAAAAAAAAGATCATTCATTTCAAAGCAAAACTGCAGTGCACAGCATTCTGCAGCAAACCTCAAATAACCATGTAAGCATTAAAGACGAATTCCTTTTCACAATAGGAAGAAAAAATATTAGCTAGAGAGTTCTACTTTTGGCCTACTAAGGCAAAGCATGTATTAAAGGAAAGAGGAGAAGAAAACTTAAAAAGCAGACACCAGCAATATTTGACAAGGCTAAATTTTTTAATCCAGTTCCAGTAAGATAGTGTTTAGATTTCCACATGAGACATAAACAGCCTTGGAAATGGTTTTCAAAAATCATTAGGTCTACAAAATTTATGTACAGCTTGCAAAATTTACATTGACCAAGTCCACATGTATCAATTCACATTTGCCTCTTTCATCCCTCCCAGCCAATTCTAACTTTTGTAGTTTCCATGTTGTTAAAGAATATTCATATACAGGACTTCCCTGGTGGTTCAGTGGTTAAGAATCTGCCTGCCAATACCAGGGACACGGGTTTAAGCCCTGGTCTGGGAAGATCCCACATGCCGTGGAGCAACTAAGCCTGTGCGCCACAACTACTGAGCCTGTGCTCTAGAGCCCACGAGCCACAATTACTGAGCCCATGTGCTGCGACTAATGAAGCCCGCGCACCTAGAGCCCTTGCTCTACAACAAGAGAAGCCACCACAATGAGAAGCCCATGCACTACAACAAAGAGCCCACTTGCCGCAACTAGAGAAAAGCCTGTGCACAGCAATGAAGAACCAATGCAATCAAAAAATAAGATAAATTAATTAAAAAAAAAAGAACATTCACATACAGATTATATGCTGGTAGAGAATTAAAACTTTTATTAGTTGAACATAAACAAAACATGGATGTATAAGTACATATATGTATATACAAATGTGTGTATGTATGTAAACACTAAAGTATCCAAATTTGTTCTTCAGTGCAATGTAGACATCACATTATATGTACGAAGTTTGCATAGCTATGTCTCTATGTGTTTATATAAGGAAATATATATGAAGTTTGTATGCGTGAGAGGGAGAGAGAGAGAGACAGTGAATAAGACAAGTATGTTTATTTCTTTAGGTAAGGTGCCCCTTATTATTCTCTATAGACAATTATCCTAGAAATATAAACATTTAAATTTTCAAGTGGTGACTTGCAACTATAGATATTTGTTCTCTTGCTTCCTTATTGGTTATATATTATAAATAAAGATTTGTGTTATTTATAGATTACCTCTTCTAATAGTAGACAATGAAAAATACTAGGGCAAATTAGGAATAAAAATAATAAAACAATATTTTGAACTAGGTTTGGTTAATTTTTCTGGATTAATTTTCCTTCTTTCATTCCATTGTGAGTAGATGTGGTATATCTTCATGAAGTAAAATCAAACTGTAGGCAGATAGTTATTGACTACCTTGAGGGGTTCTAAGGTCGGTTTAATTTATGCCAAAAATTGTTTGATATTTGAAACTTCTATAAATGGAAAGGTAATAAAGTAAATAGAATCTCAAAGACATTTTATAGCAATAAAAGGAATGTACTACTGATGTATAATGTAAAAGATATAGTCTTCAGACTCTTAGGTACATTCAGAATATTACAATATTAATTTGAAGAGACAGATAATGAAGACCACTGTCAACCAAGTGGACATTGCTGGACAAAGAGGTGAAGGTGAAAAATTCTTTAAAATGTTTATTACAAATATTTAAAAATAACTATGAATGCATAAAGGAACCAATTCTGACCAAAAATAATGTCTAGAGTTTGAGGACTGACTTACCTCATGCCAGCTAATATTCTAAACACCAATTTGATCCTTACATTTACTCAGTTGAATTTTTGTTGTTTAACAGATTTGGTGGCAGTGTTGGGACACAATGTAAACTTCTGATGGTATTTGAGGACAATGAGAAACACAGGTGTGGTACCTGCGAACCGTTTTTTGAGTTCACTGCCTTTCTTGCTGTTTCCCAGGGCTGTGGGCAAGTGCCTCTTGGTTCTGAGCTCCACTCTCTTTACATTGAGCTTCTGTTCTAATTGCTTCTCCAGTACAAGGCAGGCAAGCTTGAGCTGGCAGACCATTCGCCTGGTGCCCAACTGAGCTGGCAGACGGTTCTACCTGAAGCTAAGCCCCTAGCCTTTCAGACTGCAATTCCTAGGCTTTGGAGTGGAAAACCCTCTGCCCTTGATTCTATCTGAAGATTCACGTGGGAACTGTATTCAGTTCATTCAGGTGGACCTCCCAGTCTTGAGTCCCCACTTGTAGAGGTCTGCTGGTTTATTCCTTGCCCCAATCCAAGGTTCCATGGGAATTGTTGGTGAAGCGCACAGGGCCTTCTCTTTGCCAGGGCTCAGTAATATCTTTTGGTTACTGCTGGTATGTTAAGGTGCACATGCCTGTTGTGTTTTGTGTAGATAAAGACTATTTCTAATGGGGATCTCAAAGGCCAGAAAGCCACAAAAGTTGGTGGGTATGGATTGAGCACTCTCTTCAGCTTGGCGGAACTTTTTTCTGTTTGCTAAATGGGAAGCTATCCAATTCATGAATCATTTAATAAAGCCAGTTTGATCCTTAAACTTAGTTGAATTTTTGTTGTTTAACAATTCACAGTGAGGGGTATATGAATGTGAATTACATATGAATTTCAAAGACACACAACTAGTCTATCTGAAACTGCAGAAATTCATCTCAGGGGGCTTCGAAGAGCTCTGGTTCTTTATGTCTCAGCGCAGAAAGAATCCAGTGAGAGGCAAAGTGATAAATAAGAAGTGATTTATTAGAATAGGACACTTGTAAGGTTTACGAGTGGGCAGGCGGGCAAGAGGGTGCCATGCCAAGAACTTAGTGGGCTATTTATAATCAAAGGAAAAGTGGGGAGGGGGAGAAAACCACCTTCTTCCTCATTCTTGAGTAGACATGAAGCTTCCATCATCAGTTCCTTCTCCACATCAGGTGGGGGAGTTTTCTTGTCCCTACATGGTCAAACCAGGACTGTCATGGCACTATTTAAGTTAGTAGGAGGGTGGTAATATATGCTAAAAATGGTAAATCGTCTCAAGTTTTAGTATAATGTCACCTTTTCCTTATATATTTTTTTAGTGATGCAGAGGGACATGTCCTAGGAATCAGTAACTTACTGACCTCACTGGGCAGGATATGGGTCTCATTCTACCATTGTTTTATTGTTTGGGGGCATGTCTCATGCTTCTGTTGCATGGTTTTGTTGCTAAGCAAGCCTGCTCGGTTTTGTTGTTAGGCAAGACTGCTTTCTTGAGTGATCATTAACTTACATGCATTTCCCATACTTTTTTCTTTATGTATGATCCCTTAGTAGTATTAACTATTTAATCACCTACTTTGTCCCTTTAATCTGTCCCTATCAGATCCACAACTCTATCATTTATCTATCTATCTCTCTGCTTATCTATCTATATATCTACCTATTTTTCTATTTTCTCTGTTTGATGCCAGACTCCCAGTTTTGAAACACATTCACATTGCTATTAGCTGTGGACCTTTCTGGATCCTTTATAGATGTGACTTGATTTCTTTGTGCTTCTGTTTTCTCATTGGAGAATATGAGAAAAATAATCATTTCTCTTTGTAGCTCTTTGTAGAGTAAAAGAGAGAATCTATGGAACCCCATTCCTCTCCATAAAGGAAAAGGGCCAAATATCGAGGTTCCGTGGACTTTCTCCTCAGTAAGTGTTATTTATTAATTTCTGCTTCTGTTGAAATCTTGATTTACTCATTTCTCATTATCTGTGCCTTTTCTCTCTGCACTTTGTTAATCCATTACTGAAGCACAGGTGTTTTTTTTGTTTGTTTGTTTTTTTATACTGGACTTCTTTTTCTTTTTTTAAATTTTTAAATTTATTTATTTTTTTATACAGCAGGTTCTTATTAGTTATCCATTTTATATGTATTAGTGTATACATGTCAATCCCAATCTCCCAATTCGTCACACCACCAGCACCCCTGCCGCTTTCCCCCCTTGGTGTCCATATGTTTGTTCTCTACATCTGTGTCTCTATTTCTGTCCTGCAAACTGGTTCATCTGTACCATTTTTCTAGGTTCCACATATATGTGTTAATATACGATATTTGTTTTTCTCTTTCTGACTTACTTCACTCTGTATGACAGTCTCTAGATCCATCCACACCTCTACAAATGACCCAATTTCATTCCTTTTCATGGCTGAGTAATATTCCATTGTATATATGTACCACATCTTCCTTATCCATTCGTCTGTCAACGGGCATTAGGTTGCTTCCATGACCTGGCTATTGTAACTACTGCTACAATGAACATTAGGGTGCATGTGCCTTTTTGAATTATGGTTTTCTCTGGGTAGATGCCCAGGAGTGGGATTGCTGGATCATATGGTAGTTCTATTTTTAGTTTTTTAAGGAACTTCCATACTGTTCTCCATAGTGGCTGTACCAATTAACATTCCCACCAGCAGTGCAAGAGGGTTCCCTTTTCTACACACCCTCTCCAGCATTTGTTATTTGTGCATTTTCTGATGATGCCCATTCTAACTGGTGTGAGGTGATACCTCACTGTAGTTTTGATTTGCATTTCTCTAGTAATTAGTGATGTTGAGCAGCTTTTCATGTGCTTCTTAGCCATCTGTATGTCTTCTTTGGAGAAATGTCTATTTAGATCTTCTGCCCATTTTTGAATTGGGTATTTTTTTTTTAATATTGAGCTGCATGAGCTGTTTATATATTTTGAAGATTAATCCTTTGTCAGTTGATTCGTTTGCAAATATTTTCTCCCATTCTGAGGGTTGTCTTTTCATCTCGTTTGTACTTTCCTTTGCTTTGCAAAAGCTTTTAAGTTTCATTAGGTCCCATTTGTTTATTTTTGTTTTTATTTCCATTTCTCTAGGAGGCAGATCAAAAAAGATCTTGCTGTGATTTATGTCAAAGAGTGTACTTCCTATGTTTTCCTCTACGAGTTTTATAGTGTCCAGTCTTACATTTAGGTCTCTAATACATTTTGAGGTTATTTTTGTGTATGGTGTTAGGGAGTGTACTAATTTCATTCTTTTACATGTAGCTGTCCAGTTTTCCCAGCACCACTTATTGAAGAGACTGTCTTTTCTCCAGTGTATATCCTTGCCTTCCTTTGTCATAGATTAGTTGACCATAGGTGCATGAGTTTATCTCTGGGCTTTCTATCCTGTTCCATTGATCTATATTTCTGTTTTTGTGCCAGTATCATACTATCTTGATTACTGTAGCTTTGTACTATAGTCTGAGGTCCAGGAGCCTAATTCCTCCAGCTCTGTTTTTCTTTCTCAAGATTGCTTTGGCTATTCGGGGTCTTTTGTGTTACCATACAAACTGTGAAATTTTTTGTTCTAGTTCTGTGAAAAACGCCATTGGTAGTTTGATAGGGATTGCATTGAATCTGTAGTTTGCTTTGGGTAGTAGAGTCATTTTCACAGTGTTTATTCTTCCAATTCAAGAACATGGTATATCTCTCCATCTGTTTGTATCATCTTTAATTTCTTTCATCAGTGTCTTATTGTCTCTGCATACAGCTTTTTGTCTCCTTAGGTAGGTTTATTCCTAGGTATTTCATTCTTTTTGGTGCATTGGTAAATGAGAGTGTTTCCTTAATTTCTCTTTCAGATTTTTCATCATTAGTGTATAGGAATGCAAGAGATTTCTGTGCATTAGTTTTGTATCCTGCAAATTTACCAAATCCATTGATTAGCTCTAGTAGTTTTCTGGTGGCATCTTTAGGATTTTCTATGTATAGTATCATGGCATCTGCAAATAGTGACAGCTTTATTTCTTCTTTTCCAGTTTGGATTCCTTTTATTTCTAATTCTTCTCTGATTGCTGTGGCTAAAACTTCCAAAACTATGTTGAATAATAGTGGTGAGAGTGGACATCCTTGTCTCATTCCTGATCTTAGAGGAAACAGTTTCAGTTTTTCACCATTGAGAATGACATTTGCTGTGGGTTTGTTGTATATGGCCTTTATTATGTTGAGGAAAGTTCCCTCTGTGCCCACTTTCTGGAGAGTTTTTATCATAAATAAGTGTTGAATTTTGTCAAAAACTTTTTTTGCATCTATTGAGATCATCATATGGTTTTTCATCTTCAATTTGCTACTATTGTAGATCACATTGATTGATTTGCATATATTGAAGAATCCTTGCATCCCTGGGATAAATCCCACTTGATCATGGTGTATGATCCTTTTAATGTGTTGTTGGATTCTGTTTGCTAGTATTTTATTGAGGATTTCTTTATATATATTCATCAGTGATATTTGTCTGTAATTTTCTTTTTTTGTAGTATCTTTGTCTGGTTTTGGTATTAGGGTGATTGTGGCCTCATAGAATGAGTTTGGAAGTATTCCTTCCTCTGCCATTTTTTGGAAGAGTTTGAGAAAGATGGGTGTTAGCTCTTCTGTAAATGTTTGATAGAATTCACCTGTGGAGCCATCTGGTCCTGGACTTTTGTTTGTTTGAAGATTTTTAATCACAGTTTCAATTTCAGTGCTTGGGATTGGTCTGCTCATATTTTCTATTTCTTCCTGGTTCAGTCTTGGAAGGTTATACATTTCTAAGAATTTGCCCATTTCTTCCAGGTTGTCCATTTTATTGGCATAGAGTTGCTTGTAGTAGTCTCTTAGGATGCCTTGTATTTCTGCGGTGTCTGTTGTAACTTCTCCTTTTTCATTTCTAATTTTATTGATTTGAGTCCTCTCCCTCTTTTTCTTGATGAGTCTGGCTAATGATTTATCAATTTTGTTTATCTTCTCAAAGAACCAGCTTTTAGTTTTATTGATCTTTGCTATTGTTTTCTTTGTTTCTATTTCATTTATTTCTGCACTTATCTTTATGATTTCTTTCATTCTACTAACTTTGGGTTTTGTTTGTTTTTCTTTCTCTAGTTCCTTTAGGTGTAAGTTTAGGTCGTTTATTTGAGATATTTCTTGTTTCTTGAGGTAGGCTTGTATTGCTATAAACTTCCCTGTTAGAAATGCTTTTGCTGCATCC
Organism: Globicephala melas; assembly: GCF_963455315.2. Taxonomy (NCBI): domain Eukaryota; kingdom Metazoa; phylum Chordata; class Mammalia; order Artiodactyla; family Delphinidae; genus Globicephala; species Globicephala melas. Next base: position 44,948,222 of record NC_083326.1, read on the forward strand.
CATAGGTTTTGGATTTTCGTGTTTTCATTGTAATTTGTCTCGAGGTATTTTTGATTTCTTCAGTGATCTCTTGGCTATTTAGTAACGTATTGTTTAGCCTCCATGAGTTTGCGTTTTTTACTTTTTTTTTTTTACCTGTAATTGATTTCTAATTTCATAGCCTTGTGGTCAGAAAAGATGTTTGATATGATTTCAATTTTCTTGAATGTACTGAGGCTTGATTTGTGACCCAAGATGTGATCTATCCTGGAGAATGTTCCATGTGCACATGAGAAGAAAGTGTAATCTCCTGATTTTGGATGGAATGTCCTATAAATATCAATTAAATCTAACTGGCCTATTGTGTTATTTAAAGCTTGTGTTTCCTTATTAAGTTTCTGTTTGGTGTAAGTGAGGTGTTAAAGTCCTCCACTATTACTGTCTTACTGTCAATTTACTCTTTTACAGCTGTTAGTAGTTGCCTTATGTATTGAGGTGACTCCTATGTTTGGTGCACATATATTTATAATTGTTATATCTTCTTCTTGGATTGATCCCTTGATCATTATGTAGTGTCCTTCCTTGTCTCTTGTAATATTCCTTATTTTAAAGTCTATTTTATCTGATATGAGTATTGCTACTCCAGCTTTCTTTTGATTTCCATTTGCATGGAATATCTTTTTCTGTCCTGTCACTTTCAGTCTATATGTGTCCATAGATTTTTAGTGGGTCTCTGGTAGACAGCATATATATGGGTCTTGTTTGTATCCATTCAGCGAGCCTGTGTCTTTTGGTTGGAGCATTTAATCCATTCACGTTTAAGGTAATTATCGATATGTATGTTCCTATTACTATTTTCTTAATTGTTATGGGTTTGTTTTTGTAGGTCCTTTTTTTCTCTTGTGTTTCCCACTTAGAGAAGTTCCTTTAGAATTTGTTGTAGATCTGGTTTCGTGGTGCTGAATTCTCTTAGATTTGCTTGTCTGTAAAGCTTTTGATTTATTCATAGAATCTGAATGAGATCCTTGCCAGGTAGAGTAATCTTGGCTGTTGATTCTTTCTTTTCATCACTTTAAATATATCATGCCACTCACTTCTGGCTTGTAGAGTTTCAGCTAAGGAATCAGCTCTTAACCTTATGGGAGTTCCCTTGTATGTTATTTGTTGTTTTTCCCTTGTTGCCTTCAATAATTTTTCTTTGTCTTTAATTTTTGTCAATTTGATTACTATATGATTTGGTGTGCTTCTCCTTGGGTTTTTTTTCTGCCTGGGACCCCCTACACTTCCTAGAATTTGGTGGCTATTTCCTTTCCCATATTAGGGAAGTTTTGACTATAATCTCCTCAAATATTTTCTTGGATCCTTTATCTCTATCTTCTCCTTCTGCGACCCCTATAATGCAAATGTTGTTGCATTTAATGTTGTCCAGAGGTCTCTTAGTCTGTCGTCATTTCTTTTCACTCTTTTTTCTTTATTCTGTTCTGTGGCAGTGAATTCCACCATTCTATCTTCCAGGTCTTTTATCTGTTCTTCTGTCTCAGTTATTCTGCTATTGATTCCTTCCAGTGTATTTTTCATTTCAGTTATTGTATTGTTTATCTCTGTGTGTTCTTTAATTCTTCTAGGTGTTTGTTCTTTAATTCTTCTAGGTCTTTGTTAAACATGTCTTGCATCTTCTCGATCTTTGCATCCATTCTTCTTCTGAGGTCCTGAATCATCTTAACTATTATTATTCTGAATTCTTTTTCTGGAAGGTAGCTTATCTCCACTTCATTTAGTTGTTTTTCTGGGGTTTTATCTTGTTCCTTCATGTGGTACATAGCACTCTGCCTTTTCATCTTGTCTATCTTTCTGTGAATGTGGTTTTTTGTTCCACAGGCTGTAGGATTGTAGTTCTTCTTGCTTCTGCTGTCTGCCCTCTGGTGGATGAGGCTATCTAAGCGGCTTGTGCAAGATTCCTGATGCGAGGGACTGGTGGTGGGTAGAGCTGTGTGTTGCTCTGGTGGGCAGAGCTCAGTAAAACTTTAATCTGCTTGTCTGCTGATGGGTGGGGTTGGGTTCCCTCCCTGTTAGTTTTTTGGCCTGAGGTGACTTAACACTGGAGCTTACCCGGCTCTTTGGTGGGGCTAATGCCAGACTCTTGGAAGGCTCACGCCAAGGAGTACTTCCCAGAACTTCTGCTGCCAGTGTCCTTGTCCTCAAGGTGAGCCACAGCCACACCCCACCTCTGCAGGAGACCCTCCAACACTAGCAGCTGGGTCTGGTTCTGTCTCCTATGGCATCACTACTCCTTCCCCTGGGTCCCAATGCGCACACTACTTTGTGTGTGCCCTCCAAGAGTGGAGTCTCTGTTTCTCCCAGTCCTTTCGAAGTCCTGCAATAAATCCCACTAGCCTTCAAAGTCTGATTCTCTGGGAATTCCTCCTCTTGTTGCCAGACCCCCAGGTTTGGAAGCCTGATGAGGGGCTCAGAACCTACACTCCAGTGGGTGGACTTCTGTGATATAATTGTTCTCTAGTTTGTGAGTCACCCACCCAGCAGTTATGGGATTTGATTTTATTGTGATTGCACCCCTCCTACTGTCTCATTGTAGCTTCTCCTCTGTCTTTGGATGTGGGGTATCATTTTGGTGAGTTCCAGTGTCTTCCTGTCGATGATTGTTCAGCAGTTAGTTGTGATTCTATTGCTCTTGAAAGAGGGAGTGAGTACACGTCCTTCTACTCCGCTGTCTTGAACCAATCACTTCTCTGAAGCACAGGTTTTTGTTTGTTTTATCTTTACTTAACCCCACTTAACACAAGATGATTTCATATGAGCATAGTTTATCATAAAGTCTTGAGGCGTAAAGAAAAAGGCATTGAACAATAGTGCTGCCCAGTAAATATTTTTAAAAAATTGAAATACCAGTGCTCATAAACTATTGTAATTATTGCAGCCTCTGGAAATCCTTCACAGGTAGATAGTTCAAAGGAAATGCTCAGGTTCCCCCCCCCCATCTCCCACCTGACCATACCCACACACAAATCCTGTTACAGTCTTACATACAGCAATCTAGCCCCAACCAGCTGTCTCTCTACAGCCTCATATTCTTGACTAAATATCTTTATTAGATGTCTTTCTAAACAATTCCTGAGATGAATTCTGTTGTTAGCTTTTAACTAGTTTTTATTTTGCACAGAAGAAGGAAGGAGGGAATAGGGAGAGGGAGAGGGAGGGAGGGGGAACAGAATAAAGGAAAGAAGAATGGGAGGGAAGAGAAGGAAATCTTAAGAAGCCAGCCTACTTAGGTATAAACAAGAACATTTTAAGGAAATCTCTTCATTTGACACAATATAAGTGCTGTGTCCTCATGCAAAAGGCACCTAGCTTAAAATGATCTTTTTCACTGATTAAAGAATTTTTTCTGAAATTCTTACCTCATGAATTGTCAACAATTCAAGTGCCCCAGATGCTGAGCTTTTGCCCAAATTACCAATTGTATGTGAGTTTACAGTAGACACAACTTGATAATGTTGCTTTTCTGAAACAAATCAATACAAGGTTATTTTATCTGACCTTTAAGGTCCTTTCCAATCCTGAGATTTGAAAAGGCTGTGATTTCCTCCTGTATATACAAACCTCACAGAAAGTTTAGGGATTTTATTAGGTCCTATTCAAATTCATGGGAAAGGCTAAATGCTGATTTCTGAATGGTTCAGTCAAATGGATTTATATGCTAATGTTACCAGAGATGTAGCCAGCCTGTATTTATTGACTTGATGACTATTATCTATGTAGGCTTTTCTAAAATATTCATTACCATATTATCTAATGAGCTCCAACTCTGAAGGCCATTTAGGTTCAGAATTTATCTATGTGTGGCTGTGTTTGTCCCATTAGATTAGGAAATGATCTTTGGACGGCTTCACATTGCTCTTGGAACACAATGTCTCTCCTTGAATTCACCTCCCAAACATTAAAATAAATATAGTCACCTGGTTTATCTTGCTTTGGTTAGGATTCCATCAACACTGCAGTATTCGGGTACACTACATTTATTTATGTCTTTTCCCAGGGCTTCTTTCACTAACTGTTCATATTTTTCTTCCTTTGTTATTTTGTGCCCTGTAGCATAGCTCAGTCAATCAATTATTACAGTCAGGGCTGAGGCTGCAGGATTCAAAGGCCCACTAAGAACAAAGAAACGATGGCAAGAGCAAGCTGTAGTCTGTGTGTCACTGGATCAGCTGATCAATCCATGACTGAATTGTTTTTAAATGTATGTCAATTCAAGAACAGGTCTCAGGGATACATTTGAAGCATGAAAGAAAGGGGGAGGTGAGATTTCAAAACAGTTTCCTTCATAACAGTGTAGAGCTGACCTTGCATTTAAAGATAGAGGATGGGGGGAAAGCTATAGGAAAGCGTGAGCAGTATGAATAAATGCTGTTTATAGGAAGCTCTTTTAATGCCCTTGCTAAAGCTGAACAATAGAAAGAGACAAAGCTCTGAAAAATGTGATCCTTTCTCTGTGATTGATCCTTTTATCTTTCCATTCCTGCCCAGATGATAAAATGCATTTACAAGCATTTACAAGGGCAAACAAGCAATAGTGCCTTTATTTTCTCCAAATATGAGAAATGTTCTTTATTTAGAATTTTGCTATTGAAGCATTTGCTGTAGCACATTCCTCCCACCCACCCCCCACTCCCCACCCACACAAGTTTAAAAACAAAAAAGGATTTGAAGTTTTGAGGTAAAAAGCTAGAATTCCTTATACTAGAAACGCTTTTGTTTTGTTTTGTTTTGCTTTATTTTTTGTAATTAATGAACTCATTCTTGGCACAAAGCTACCTGGAGTGTTGCTAAAATAAAATAACCTTTCATGAGAGACAAGCCTTGTTTCAAATCTAGATGACACTATTGAAAAAACACCCAGGACAATTGTCAAATATAAGTGCTCAGCCTACCTCAATTCCCTTCACCCCCCCTCCCCCACACACATTTCAACTATGTTATTTCTAGGTTTCTCTAAAAATCTGTAATTCCATAATAGCAACAGAGTCTATAAAATAGGAAAATTCACATTTATTTAATATCGACATTTTATCAGACAATGGGATAATTGCTTTCACCTACTGTGTCACTCACTTTTCATAACAATACTTTGAGGTAGTTCCCATGACCTTGCTTAAGGAAACTGTATTCTGGAGTTATTAAAAACATTCTGACTTCATGTGGCTTATAAATGACAAAAGGAAGATGTGAAAACAGATTTGGTTAAATCCAAGGCTCTGGTTTCTCTTTATTAATCGTTCTCAAATGTGAGGGCAAATCAGAATCAATTGGAGGGCTTGTAAAAGCACAGATTGCTGGGCTCCTGCCCTAGAGTTTCTATTTAGTAGGTCTGTGTGCAGTCCCAGAATGTGCAGTTCTTACATGTCCCCAGATGATGATGATGATGCTGGTCTGGGGACCACACTTTGGAAACTGCTCTATACTATGGTGTCTCTCATTAGAAAGATTTACATGGGGTATTTTACTACTGAGAAGATTTGTTATTCAAGATAAAATACTTGAGCATCATTTGAAAGATGAAATACTACATACTGATGAATTAAATTTTATTAAATTCTCATTTCTTATGCATCTAGAAATTACATGCTATGGGGATTAAGATAATGAATAAAATATAATCCTTGTCCGCCAAGAGTTCATCAAACAGTTGAGATTACAGTCATAGATACATACTTAAATTTATCATTAACAAGGCAAACACAGTAAATTCTTCAGCAGAAGACTCTTAAAAACTGTGCTCTGGGAACATGAGGTAGGAAATTCTGTTTAAAAAAACCCAACAAGTCCTCACCTTCAACTTGCTTTATCCTACAGTCACTTCCTCCCTCTGTCTCTTGCCTTCTGATAAGACTAAATTTACTCTCTTTACTGCGGTTACTTCTTCAAATCCCATTTACACCCGAATCACATAGTAAAGCTTCCACATCAAACATGCCAGTAAAACTGCAGTGGGAAAATTCACCCATAACCTCCTAATTGCAAAACCCAAGGATCTGAAAACAGCCCTTATGTTTCTGCAGCATCAGGCACTACTGATCATTCTCTGCCCTGCACTTGCCCACCTTGGCCCAGCTGACCCCATCCTGTCTCCTGCTTCTCCCTCTCACTGGCTTGGAACTTTAAGCTCACTTCTCTTTGTTGTCTCAAAACCCTCTTTACCTCCATCTGGTCTTTAAAGTTGCTGTTCCTTGAGTTTTGCCCTAGGCCTTCTTCTTATACTTCACAAGCCTTTCTTCACCTCACAAAGGGGTGATTTTTATTAAAATGCAAGTCTGTTCACCTTAATCCCCCTTCAAAAATTCTACTGAATCCCATTTGCCTCAAGCAAGCAAGGCTTCTCACCATCTGGTCTGACTAATTTTCCATCTGATCTTGCACTCCTCTTTTCACTGCTCAATTCGTTGTTTGTCTTCATAGGCCCATTATCCTGTTGGCTTTTTCTAACTTAATTACACACGATGAAGCTAATTACATTGTCCACCTTCATGAGTACACAAGAGGCTTCTTATGTAAGAAAAGCTTCAGTCTATCTCTTGTGCTTCTCCTTTTCTTTCACACCACCACTTCACTCACGGGACACTTCACGTATGGCGCTTGTGGTCACCAAATATGTGGAGGCAAGTCTCCAGGACACCAGCTGGGTGTACTACACTTTAACTCAATTCTGACACCGTCTCCCTGGAGACAGTGTCATATCTCACAGGTTAAGGGCTCAGCCTCACGAGAATCTCCCCCAACCCCCACAACACTTACGCTGGGCCTATTGTCTCTTTTTTAACAGAAGGTGGAGAGTTTGGGAGGTAATTAGGGTTAGATGAAGTTATGAGGATGGAGGCCCCAAGAATGCGATTAGGGCTTATATGAAAGTATAGACCAGGCAAAATTTAATCTTTAGGGAGAGAAATAATAATAATGGCTGAGTCTGGAGCAGAGAGTGTGGATGAGAACTAACTGGAAAGGGATGGAGGGGAACTTTTTAGTGTGGTAATAGAGTTCAATAGTTTGATGGGATACTGGTTAAAGGACTGAGTACATTTGTCCAATCCCATCAAACTATACTCTCAATATGTGTGCATTTTATTTTTTCTGACTATTAAAAGAACCTATACATCTGAGTCAACCTGACTAGTTTAGATCAAGTTAGCTAAATAAGGTGGTAAGAAAGAAAAAAATATGTATAAATTCTATTTACATTTCTTACTGAAAAATTCTGACAGAAGGATTTAGTTTTATTTTAGTGTTTGGTTGCATAGTTTCCTAAGTCAAAATGCAAGATGAACAAAATTTTTTAGAATGATCAAATAAATCATAGAATGATATATACTTACTGTTATGTAGCCTTTCTTAATTGCTAATTTCCAGTGTTATATCACTAGAAACAAAGAAAATGGGTGCACATACGTATACAATTTTTATTTCTGTTGAAAGATTGATGTTTTAGCCTTCAAACAATAGACAGTAAAAAGGCTTGTGAATGAATATAAACTTCTCTAAAATATGAAACCAAGCAAAATGTGGACCTCTTTTTCACGTTTTTTAGGCCTGTGAGGCACAGTAAAAAGAATCAGAAAAAATTATCCAGTTACTGTGACCTACCTGACCCATTATTGCCAAGGGGAATAAAAATGAGTTTTATGCATTTGAAGGTATAGTTAATGAAGAGTTTTTAAAAACTCATAAGTTGATAGCTTTGTGTAATTATACAGAGTAAATATATCAGAAATAGTTATCATAATTTTTACATTATAACAATATGTCCATTAGAATTACCAGAATCTGTCTAGCATATATTTGTAGAAGAAAATTCAATGCACTATGTGCTAATCTCCATTTGCTCATGTGCAACTTTCCAAGACACTCCTCTTGTAGAGCAAAATATGAATGAAAGTGAGCTGTCAGGTAACAGGTGTTGTAAGACAGATCAAGTAGAGATCTGATTTTGTGTCAAAATAAAATAAGAATTAAGGAATGGAGCTGCAAGTCTTAATATACTCATATTTCTTATTTTCACAGTAACATATGACTATGATCTGGGTTTCTGTGGCAACAGGCAAGGATATTATCAGACTCATGATGTAGATAAATGGCTCCTTACATATCTTCTTTCTTATAATCATAGAAGGATATGTATCAGAAATGAAGTTATAGCTATAATTGAAGAACAAAGCAAAATCTGTATGTTACCAGCAGACATGTTCTTGTCAGCACAGACAGTGCTAACTACAGGAGCACTTGTATTCTGCAAAGAACAACACAAATGAGTATCAATACCATGTGAAAATCGGCTATTTTTCTTGCTTTCTATACCATTGCCTTTCAAGAATTATAGCAAAACTTGAAGGCTTCCACATTGAACCTCATATTGGAATGTGAATTAAGTATATTCATAAGTGAATTTGCACAGAAGAATGAGGTCCACATTTTGCTTTTCATTCTCCATAGATATTTCCAATATCAGAGTGAGTGAAAAGATGCATATATTATAAGAACATATCCCTATAAGCTTTTATATTATTATAAGGGTAAATAACATAGTTGATTGGATTTTGTATTTTATATACATAAAATATAAAATATATTACAAAACTTATATTTTTATTCATAATTATTTGCTTTTCTAAAATACACTTAACTTTTTAAAAGCACATTTAACTTGTAATATATAACACCATGTATCAAAATGTTACTATAAAAGTTCATATATAATATTGTATGTTTATGTTGTGTTGTTTTAATATTCTTCCTATCATCTTATGACATCAGAGAAACCCAAAGATGGTATTCTAAATTCTAAGCTTTCAAGTAATGCTGTGAAGGAAAAAAATAAGGTGATTCCAAATAGTATTAAAATGTTTTTATTATGCTAATAAAGAAATGGAATACTTCAGAATTAATATTAGTCCATTCTGAATAAACAGTTTCATATCATTTTTATTTATTCACTTATTACTAATTATAAAATCATTATCTTGGGATAAATTAGAAAGGGAGTATAAAATTAAATGCAAATTATTGTGAGAAAAGTTTTGTAAATACATTAGAAGTCATAGAGGTGAAATATCAAAAATCATGACTGATATTTGATATTTAACCTTATTCTACTTTATACCATTCCAGCAAGTTATTGAACTTGAGGAAGGGGTCATAGGTACTCCCAATTTATAGCTGGTCTATCAGAAGTGAGGGGACAACTTGGGAATTGTGATTAATGTCTGAAGTGGGGAGCAGTCTTATGAGACTGAGCCCTTAACCTGAGGGATCTGCACTAATTCTGGGCATTTAGTGTGAAAATTTAGTTAAATGGTGGGATACCAGGTCTGTGTCCACCAAGAATTGGAGAATTGCTTGGTGTAGAAAACTCTCAATCTGGTGTCAGTTGTGTTGTGATTAGTACAGAGAAAAAGGGTGACTTCTTTTACAGATATTGTGAATTTTACTTCCTTGAGCTCTGATTTCTTTTATCCCTATAAATATTCTAGAATTTTTCTCCTGAAATGCGGTTTAGTTGGAAGTAGCTTGATCCATTCTGGTTTTGCTTTTAAGACTTATTAATCAGGACCAGAGCAACATTCAGTCTAGGTCGAATTACGCCCAACACTAAAGTAAGATCCTTCTGAGTTCTATGTCCGATGCCCAGGGAATTCTGTAGTTTTCTAGACTGGCTGTTGGGATATTGTAGACATTATTGCCTGCTCTCTACGAGCACCAGGTACTATTACCTCTCACCCTTTCCCCAGCCCCTGAAGTTTCCTCACATGTGTGCACTTATCAGTACTCTCCTCTATACGCAAGGTAGATCCTCTGCAGGCATCTGGAGTTCTCTCTCTCTCTCTCTCTCTGCAGCTTTCTTCTCTCCAGTACTCTCTGCTACAAACTCCAGCCAGTTTGGTCTCTTGGACTCTCAGCTCTATCACCTCAACTCAGGGAGCCCACCGCGCGATGCTTGGGTTACACCTCCTTGCTCCCTTCCCAGAAACTCTTTCAAGGCAATGCACTGTGACAATCAGAGAACTCGCCTTGCTTATTTCCAGTCTCTTGGGAATCACTGTTCACTTGATCATGTCTAGTGTCTGAAAAGCCATTGTTTTATGTATTTTGTCTTATTTTTCCTAGTTGCTTCAGGGGGAAGAGTGCATCTACTTCCTGTTTTGACATCTAAGAGTGAGGCAGAATTCATAATCCACTTTTTACATTTATCGTATACTGATCTTAAACCAGACTCTTCTTCTCACAGGGTTTTATCTCTATAGTACATTTGAGTGCTTAAATTCCTAGGTTATACAAGTTATGTTTTTCAAATTAGAATATCAAAGTGGATGCAAAATATGAAATATTATCTACATCATCTGGTCTCATTTTACTACTGGGTGGTAAGCAGCCTTCATTTTTCTAGTTTCAACATAAATACTGAGCTAATTCTTCTGCCATGCCGGTTTGAATTAGGTGTGTTTAGGAAACCCTTGAGTTATATAATAAATGTCTAATTCAGCTGGTCTGATATGCATCCTTGCTGAGGGCATAGATTTTCCTTCCCTATAAGTGGGTGTACTTGTTAGATGTGATAATCTGTGCAAAATATTATCTATAGTTTTAACTTCTCTATGTGTTTTTCACATATCTCATTCAACATGCATAACTTTTGAGTAAAGATTTATTTTTCATTATTAATGAAATATATTTTCCTAGTCATATAAATCCTGGAGAGGTTGTATACATGTTAAATAAAGAAAAAAGAAGCTAAACAATATGTTTCATTAAAAAAAATTGTACTATCCTCAGGAGACGCTTTTTCTAAATTAAACAACAAAACACAGAGAGGCTCAGAGAGTCCTTGTGAGCAAAATATGAACTTCTTTGAATGCTATGAAAAAAATAGATAAATATGAAATACAAAACAGAAACTTATGGAAATAATCTTACATGTTATTTTTCAGACCAATTCAGAAACCCAAACCAATGTTTTATTCCTATAATCTGTCACTATTAATTAGCCATTTAAAAATGATGACTTTTACTTCCGAATGTTCAACTCATGTATCAACTCACATTTTTATTTCTGAATCATCAGTTACATAAGGTCTTAGTTTTTTCTGGAGAAATAAAAATATCAAGATTTTCATTTCCAATAATACGGCAGTCTAAATGTTATAATATTCCTGCTTCAAAAAACAATTTAGGGGCTTCCCTGGTGGCGCAGTGGTTGCGAGTCCGCCTGCTGATGCAGGGGACACGGGTTCATGCCCTGGTCCAGGAAGATCCCACATCCTGTGCTCTGCAACGGGAGAGGCCACAATAGTGAGAGGCCCATGTACCATAAAAAAAAAAAAAAAAAAAATTTAAAGTGGTGTATAAAATATTCTTCTTGCATTAGACATGCACCTCTGGCCCAGAATAATAAATGAGGTTTCTAAGTAATTTTAATGTGGTTACCTTACACAGAAGTCATTTATGTTACAAAAAATCTCCACTTTGTACTCCAGAGAGTGTATAGCTTTCATATTCTCCAGGGATTCATGTTCTATAGATTCTGGATCTAATTAATCCTTTACCCAGAGATACCCTGCTAAAGGCATTCAATAGATCAGGTCCCTTCCTCTGAGAATATATCATTAGACATTTAATTGAAGGTCTGACAAGGAGATGAGTTGGGTCACTTTCTTTCCTTTCCCTAGAGACATCTCCTCACCCCTCATAAAGACAGTAAATGCATACAAGCCAACTGTTTAACTTCCTACAATGCATCTACTCAGGAGAAACATGTATCAAGTATAGTTTTATCTTCAAAGTGAGTATAGCATAGAATTTTAAAGTGCTTTTATAGTCATAATTTTAATGAATAGCTAGACCCTTTCCATGTGGCTATACAATTAAATCTCGAAAAATGCTGATACAGTCAATCAGATAAGTGTGGCTTCTTCATGCTTCTCATTAGCTTTCTGGGACATTGTGCCCTCACTGATCTACAAATGTACAAAAAGCTTTCCCAAGTTCTCAAAACATTTACAAATATTCAAATATTCAACTTCCAGTTATTTGTGTATGCAACAACATCAACACATCATAAATTCTTCCTTCCAGACAACTCAGAAATGAATATTACTCTTTAATGTGAGATCTTGGTTGAGTTTTTCTTTTTCTTCCCCAGAAGGCTATATTTCCCTGTATCTTAGCCTTATCGTGTACACAACTGTTAAATATTATTTAGATAATTTTCACAGTCTTTGAAGCTTATTTTTCATAACAAAAATGAATAACCATTAATTAGGAAATTATTAGATACTTTGAAAAGGAGAGAGTTAGAGATATATTCTAGGAGTGGAGACATAAACAAAATCAAAAAGAACAAAAAAAAAATCCACAAGTTTTGTGGAGACACAGAGGATATAATTTTAATCTAGAGATTAAGGAAAGTTTTGAAGAAGAGGAAATGTAAGGTAAATTTTGAAGGATAAGTAGGTTTTTAACAGGAAGAGAAGAACAAAATTCCAGGTAGATTTAAGAACATCCCTGAATGCACAAGGCATGTAGTGCATGGTATGATCTGGGAACCATAGTAGTAAGGTGTGTTTGCGGTGGAAATAAAGTTGTAAAGGGGGTCCTTCTTCATGGTGGGAAATCATGAATATCAATCTAAAGAGTCTGGGCTTCATTCTGTAGGTTATGTGCATTCACCAAAGTATTTTGAATAGTATGAGCCTTTGACAGTTAAACTGTTGAAGAACATTTAGAACTGCTGTATAAGAAAAGGAAAGAAATAAAAATAACATTTGTTGAGTACCAATCAAAGGTCTTGGCACTTCTGTTTATTCAAACACATTTAATCCTGGCCCTACCTAGTCCAATGTTGGAAGTGTGATATGTAATTTACATCTGGTGAAAAAGCAGTTTTATAATTTATTCCAAGTCACTCGAGTAGTGAAGTGGATGGATTTGAGGTTTACTGATGTACTGATGAGGGGAGTGGAAATATGCTGACTGCTTAAGCCAGAAATAGCCCATCCTTAGATCTGAGTGAACTCTCCCATCTAAATGTCAGAATTGGAATATTCAGGGTCTTTTTGAAAGGCGGAAGTGGAACTGAATGCTGGGGATTGCTCTACAATGCACTGTAGCTAGTGAACTTGGACTAGCAATGGCTCATTTCTCCAGTGAGCAGAACCAAAAGCCCCAAAATATCTCCTCCAAAATTTCTCAGTTGTAGGGAGGAGAATGGAAACTTCTGAAACATAAGAGGCTGTGAAGTTTCCTTTCCTAACACATTCAATAACGAATTATATATTGTCATAAAATGTTAATAGTGATGATATCCTACATTTTTAAGTAGGAACAAATAAACTGTTTTGTAGTAGTTATATATTAATGATAGATAATATTATGCATGTATTGTCTTTAGATTTAAAGTTAGAAAGAGCAAAAAATTAAAAATTTAAGAAATATAAAGCAATACCACATTGGCTAAGGATCAAAAGTAATATTTTTTTATTAAGGTAATGTAAGTTTGTTAATCTTTGAAGTAATTCTACATGTCTTCATTAAATTTTCATTGCAATCTTTGTAACATTTATGCTTTATAAATGTCACAAAAAGGTCCTATTTTCAATTTGTGCTTGAACTTTCTACGGCCAACAATTTTCTCTACCAACACCTGCTAGAAATAACTTCATCCTTAAATATAACATGCTTTTTCCTTTGGTTTGTATTTTCTTTTATGACCCAATTAACTCTAATTTAAGTAGGCTTTATGATGAAAGAACACCATCAAGTTGACGTATAAATAATGCTATAAATAGACTCCCAAAGAATGAACAATGAAATCTGTTAATGCAACCCATTTTTAAAAGCCATCTCTTACAACAAGCATGCTATAAATGTTTTTGCTTCCAGAGATTGCCATTTTATTTAAAATAATCCAAATTGTGATAGAAAATGAATTTTACATTTTCCTGGAAAACAGGGACTTTTAAAAAATGATGTCTTGTGTATATTGACCAAGTTTAACTCACACCTCCAGGCATTGTGGTATGAACAATTTCATGAGTCTTTAGCTTTTATTTACGCCATATGCTTACACCTGGATCAGCTAGATTTATAACACCTATTCTGGAAGAAATGTCCTTTACCTTTAGAAAGAAACTTTTCCACACACATTTCTTTTTTAAAGTAAAACATACGTATATATTATTTAAATAAAAGTTTTATTTTAGAACATTTGTAGATTTACAGAAAACATGTTAAAATAGTACAGAGTTCTTGTATACCCCATACCATTTCTCCTATTATTAATGTCTTACTTTAGTATGATACATTTTACACAATTAGTGAACCAATATTTATACATTATTATTAATGTAAGTCCATAGTTTATTAGGATTTCCTTGGTTTTTACCTAACATCTGTTACCTGCTTCGGGATCCTATCCCAGATACCATATTACATTTAATAATTATGACTCCTTAGATTCCTCTAGGCTATGACCGTTTCTTCAGACTTTTATTATTTTTAACGATCTCACAACTTTGAGGGGTATTGGTAGGATATTTTGTGGGATTCCTCTTTATTTGAATTTGTCTGATAGTTTCCTCATGATCACACTGGGGTTATGGGTTTTGAGGAGGAAAACCACAGAGGTAAATATTCTGTTTTTCATCACATCTCATTAAGGGTACATACTATCTGTACGATATATGACTGTTGATGTTGACCTTGATCACAGGCTGAGACTGATTTGTCATGTTTTTTTTCTTATAAAGGTATTCTTATTTTCCCCTTTTCATACTGTGCACTTGAGGAGGAAGTCACAATGTACACTAAACAAAAGTTTGATTTCTACATTTTCAACTCATTTTCTTTCTTTTTTTTAAAGTCTTATTTTATTGACTATGACCTCAAACAGAAGTAGTGCTAGTGAACACCTTGTGTTGTTCAAAATCTTGGGTAGAAAGCTTTATGTATTTCATGGTTAAATATCATGCTTGCTTTTTTTTGGATACACTTTATAAGATTAAGAAGCCACCTACTATTCTCAAAGTGTCAGGGAGTTTTAAATTATAAATGGATGTTCAATTGTTATCAAATTTTTATTCTACATTTACGGGTATTCTCATATGATTTTTTTTCTCTTTATTCTATATATGCGGTGGATTACATCAATTAAATTTTCAATTGTTAAAAAATCATCACCTTATACCTCTTAAACTTACATATGTTAAATGTCAATAATATCTCAGTAAAGCTAGGGAGAGAAAAAAGAAATGACATTTGTGGTTACCCTTAGATGGACTCATTGCCGGAAAGAGGCACACTGCGGAGCTTTTAGGAGGCTGGAGCTGTTCTGTTTCCTGATTCGAGGACTGACTGAACAGGTGGGTTCATTTTGTGAAAATGCATGGAGCAATGTGAGCTCTTTTCTGTATGTAGGTTATACTTAGATAAAAAACAAAGCTTAAAAAGTCTTTCATTCTTGACATAATCTCAACTCAGTCTGATCTTTTTGTATATTTCTGAATTCTACTTCTTAAGAATTCAATTTGCTAATTTACTTAGGATTTCCTTAATAGCTATGAGAGTAATTGGCCTAAAATTTTCATTTGCTGTTAAAATTGGAGCAGCCTGTAAAACAAGGTGAGTAGTAGTTCCTCCTTTTTAAAGTCTCTGGATAAGTTTGTATAATGTTATTTTATACATTTCATAAATGTTGGGAAAACCCATTACTGAAGACATTATGTAGTCTGGAGATTTTATTGTGGGACATTTTTTTAAATTACAGATTCAATTTCTCTAATAGTTAAAAAAAATTTTATTTTGTACTTCTTTGTGAGTCCGTTTGGATAAGTTTTGCTCTTCTAGGGAATTGTCCATTTTATCTAAATTGTCAAATTTACAGCCAAAGATAATTTACAGTATTTGCACATAGATATGTATGTATATTATATATAAGATTTGTGGTGATATCTCCCTTGTAATTTCCTATTTGGTAATATTTGGTCCATTTCTCATTTTTCTTTTAATATAGTCTTTTAAATAAATCTATTTATTCATTTATTTAATTTTTGGCTGCTTTGGGTCTTCACTGCTGAACGCAGGTTTTCTCCAGTTGCTGAGAGTGGAGGCTACTCTTTGTTGCAGTGTGCGGGCCTCTCACTGTGGTGGCCTCTCTTGTTGCGGAGCATGAGCTCCAGGCATGCGGGCTTCAGTAGTTGTGGCACGTGGGCTTCAGTAGTTGTGGCTTGCAGGCTCTAGAGCGCAGGCTCAGTAGTTGTGGCACACGGGCCTAGCTGCTTCGTGGCAAGTGGGATCCTCCCAGACCAGGGCTCGAACCCGTGTCTCCTGCATTGGCAGGCGGATTCCCAACCACTGTGCCACCAAGGAAGCCCCATTTCTCATTTTTATCAGGTTTGAAGGAGTTTATAAATTTTTATTAGCCATGTAAATTAACAAATGTTTGCCTTTGTTGATTTTCTCTATTTTATGTATATTTTGTATTTCAAAGATTAATGCTCTTATCTTTTTTGCTTCCTTATACATTCTTAAATTTTTAAACATAACTTCTTGAGATGAACACCATAGATTCTTGTCCTTTATTCTTTCCTAAAACATCAATTCATGGTTATAAATTCCTTCCAAATTATGTTTTTGCTACATCTCACTTATATTGATATGTAATATTTTTGTTACCATTCACTTTAAAATATTGTCTAAATTCATCTTGATTTCTTTTTCAACCCATAACATATATAGATATATATTGATAAATTTCTAAACATCCAGGAATGTTTAGTAATTTTACATATTGATTACTACCTTAAGTCCACTCTAATCAAAGAAAGATCTGATTTTAATCCTTTGACACTATGGTGGGTTGCTTAATGCAGCATATCATCAAATTTGATGAAAATTTCATGTGGGCTTGGACATAATATGTATTTTGCCATTGTTGCATGTAAAATTCTGCATATACAAATTTTGTAAAAGTTTTTGATTGCATCATTCATATACTGATGTTTTATCTAATTTTCATATCAGTAAATGACAGAATTATACTAAAGTCTCCTAGTTTTGGGATTTGTTAGTTTTTCCTTTAATTCTTTCAAGTTTTGCCTTATATGTTTGAAGCAATGTTTGTATTTGCATACAAATATAGAATCATTATGTTTTCTTGTTGTATTGAATATTTTGCTGTTATAAAATATTCCCATTTATCTCCATAAAATATTTGTCTTTAAGTTTATTTTACACTTAGCTAGTATTAATTTAAATATGTCAGCTTTCTTTTAGCTATTGTTTTTATATCACAACTTTCTTTCTTCAAACAATTTATCTTTTCTTTTTATTTAATGTGTGTCTCTTGTAATCAGAATATATTTCTTATTGTTTATTTTTATTCTAGTCAGATTATCTTTACCTTCTAATTATAGTATTTAGTTCATATATATTTTATTACTGTTTTATTCGGACTTAATTCTAACTTATTATTGATTTTTCCATTTATTCCAAGTTTATTTAATTTCTCTCTCCTTGTCTTTATTAAGTTATTCAGGCATTCCCTGATCCCATTTTTATGTTCCATTCCGTACTATATTCTATGTATACATTCTTTTACTATTTCTCATAAATTACCCTAGATATTACTACTGGAAACTTGGACTTATGAGACTTTATTATAAACTATTCCTTTTACAACTCCAAAAACACTAAAAGCTTAGAACACTTTAACTCAATTTACCCTCATTCCTTAATTTCCTTTTTTGGATGCATTTTACTTAAACATAAATTTATTTGCCATTTGACTGTATTCTGTTTTTCATTACTTTGTTGACGAGTCAGCTGATATATTTACTTTTCCTTCTTTTAATATAATATGTCTTTTTACTCTAACTATTAAGATGTTTAAAATTATTTTTATTTAAAGTATTTTATTATGATATCACAATATATTATCTTCCTTATATTTATCTTGTTTTATGTTAATAGTGTTTATTGAAATTATGACTTGAATTCTTTCACTAATTTTGGAAAGTTTTCAACCAGTATGTCTTCAAACATTTATTCTACACATTCTAACTCCCAGTTCCTCTGGGACTCTACAATACATACATTGGTCGTCTGTATCAGGTCTTCCATAATGCTTATGTTTTTTTCCCTCCATTTCCCCTCTGTTTTTCTTAACATTTTCCATCTGGACTTTTCTAGTATCATTAAATTTACAAATTACTTCCTTAGCTGTTTCTCATCTGCTGTAGCACATTGACTAAAATGTATTCTATTTTTTCAGATAAGACTTTTGCTTTTTAAGTTGTTATTCCAATTTTTTGATGAAATTCTCTTTCTTGGTATCTGTTATCTTAAATGTAATAATCAGTTATTTCAAAGATTATATCTAATAGCCCTAATATGTGGATCTCATGTTGTTCTGTTTCTATTTACTTTATTTTTTCCTTCCTAGGTCTGGGCCTACTTCCTTGTATACTTTGTATATTTTTATTGAATGTCAGGCATTTTACGTAAAAATTACAGATATCCTACAGCAAAAGTGAGGGTAGATCACCTCCATCAAATCAGGAATGAAAATGACTAGATCCTTGGTTGCAGATTCTGTAAGGTTCATTCTATTTCTGGACTATTTCCACTTTCCAGGAATCCAAGTTGAGGTTGGGCTATTACCTGGGACATTTATCTTTTTCCTTGGCTGGTCCTGAACTCCAATGTTAATTCTCTAGTTCTATGATGTCCACAACAGCTCAATTCAGATTTCCAACCTCTTTTTACTTGGCTCTTGTTGATTTGCGAATTTGCAATTACCTTGAAGATAAGACCTATGGAGAAAGCATAATGACATGAACTGACATCTTGTGTTGTCTGACATGATGCCCTGAGAGGGGCACAGCCCCACTTCTGGATATGCATGCCAGAAACACAAACTCTGAATCTAATCCTGAGGAAACAGCATACAAACCCAATCTGAAGCATCTTTTGCAAAAGAACTGTAAGTACTCTTCAAAAATAATAGGGCCATATATGAAAAAGAAAGGCTGCAGAACTGTCCCAGTTTAAAAGGTAATTAAAACTAAATGACAAATGAAGTTAATGCTTGATTTTTGATTAAATCTTGCACCAGGAAAACAAATCTCTGAAAGATAATAATGGCAAATTGACAAACTTTAAATTTGGGCTACAGAATAGATAATCTATAAACTAAGGACAACAAAAGCAACAACCAAACCCAAGTCCAGCTCAGTTTTTGCATAGAATAACTCAACTCCCAGACTAAAATCTTAGCGGAAGATGAAGAATGACCAATTACATATACTATCAGGGTGAAATTTATTATATGTAAATTATGCCTTCATTTAAGAAAATAAAAACGAAATAAAGGCATTTTCAACAAGATACAAGCTGAAAAATTGTTCTCTCCATTAAACCTGTAATCCAAGTTAAGTTAAAAATTTTAAGATTAAAAGAATCTGACACTAGATAGAAACGTAATTCAGGAGAATGGATAAAAGAACATGAAAGAGTGTAAATATATTGTTTAACATAAGGCCTTTTAAAAGCTATTTTATACATATATGTATATAAATATGCATGTATGTGTGTTTATGCGTATGCATGTGTATCTTTAAATCTCTTTAAAAATTACTGACTAAAGTCAAAATAATAATGTAGTGTGGGCTATATAGCATAAATACAAGAATAAAATACTAAATGACAATGAGAACAGAGAGGAGACATTAGTAATATAAATATGTTATTGTAAAGTTCATACATTGTTCATGAAATAATGGAATCATTTTTGAAAGTAGATAAGTTAGATAGGTTAAAATTGCATATTTAGCAACCACTAAAAAATAGCAAGAACAGGCATAACTAAAATGGCAATAAAGGATAACAGATGAAGTATGAAAATATTTTCGACTAACCTGCCAAAGGAGGAGAAAGAGCAAACAAAAGGCAGATGGGAAAAACAAAATAAAAACAAAAATGTCAAAAGACACCATTAATGAAATAGGCAGGTAAGTGGTAGGCTGGGAGAGTATGTTTGTGACACAAAACACTGACAATAGGACTTGTATTCACAATATAGAAAAACTCCTAAAATTCAATAATAAAATGGCAAAGGACACATTAAAAGGTGGCAAAAGTCTTGAGCAGTCATTTCACAAGAGCAGCTACACAGATGACCAATGAGCATGTGAACAAGTGTCTGGCATCATAAGTCATCAATGAAATGAGTCTGCACTTGGGGTTTAGGGTTAGGTTTCTGTGTTTTGCTTGCAGCTCCTTCAGTCCCTAAGCTCTTCAATAACAGAGTCTGCATCTTCTACATCTTTTAACATCAGTGACTTGCACACAGTTGGGGTGCAATAAATATTTGAAGGAATCAATCATACAAAGTCACACAAAGTTAAATTAAAAAAAAGAAAACAGAGAGAGAAGAGAAGAAACCTAGAATGAGAAAGGGCATGCTATTTGCTGAGAAGAAAGCCAACACTTCCCCAGGACCTCTAAGGAGCCAAGAGGTTGTCAGGGAGCCGAGAACACAGCCCTCAGCTCTGTTTGGCTTCACGCTGCATATCTGTGCTCTTCTGTTTGATGAGCCACTCAGCACATTTCTTCCAATTTCAAGAAGCTTCTTGCTTTAAATTAGCCTTAAAAAGAGATTTAAATAGTTATAAGGCTCTTCAAAAATTTTGCACAGACACTGAACTCCTTTGAGACCCGCAGGTTCATTTTCAGCTCTATCCCAACACTTTCTATTCTTGCTGAGAACCATAATATCAATAAATTTTGGTACCAATTTTTTTCTTTCAGCTTTCAAAAGACAAGTCTAAAACACCCTCCTCATGAAGCGATCTGTGCCATAGTTTTCTTTTTCCCTCTTGGTAGCAATTTTATTAAATGCTCTCCATGACAATAATCCCCCAACAGAAACTCTTTTTTACACAGTTTTTACAATATTTCAGCTTAGTTTGGCTCTCTTGAAGTATCTCACTGAGTTTGCATTTTTTTACACCAAGAGACCCTGATAAGCTATTATATGAAAGTTGTAAATGAATCTAATTTAGTTTCAAAACATGAGACTTATTTTGACATGAAACACTGAGGGTAATATGAAAACCTTATCTATTTAATAATTATCATATGTGAGTCAATATATACAAATTCTTTCAGAGCACTTATGAACCCTAATATAAGTGCACTAACATCTTTTTTTCTAAAATTGGATGTCTTTATTTTGCTGACTTATGATTTTCTTCCTTAAAATCTTTTCCCTCTGCAGTTTTTCCTCTTCAGATCCTCAAACAACTTATTTACTTTAAAATTTAGGCTGCTTGCTAGAAATTACTACAAAAAGAAGTAACTAATCCTTTGTCTTGGTAAGCATAGGTGAAATAAAAGAGTCTTATTATCTAATGCTAAATATTAACTGACATTTTGTTTTCTGTACTGATTGGAGACTGAAATAGAATAAATAAGTATTATATGGTTAAATTATGGTGATACTGACCAGGGTTCTTGGCCTTCCATAATCAATAGAAATTGATGAGAGGCCAGACAAGAAATTCAGGCAAGGCTTTGTTGGGGCTCCTTTGCCTGCAGAAGGGAGTGAAAGCAACAGATTCCCTTGGTCACTCCCCTAGGAGGGGTGAGCTGGTTCTTTTTATGGGTTGAAGGTAGGGGTGGGTCCAGGGGTGGAGCCAGAGGGGTGGCTTAGGTGTTTTGCCCACCCCTTTGGTGGTGTTGAGTGCAGGGAGCATGCACAGTACCCTGCTTTTACTCCAGAAAACCTGTTTTTCTCCTGGCACTTCAGAATATGAAGAGATATATTGTTCTTGGATTGGAAGAATCAACGTTGTGAAAATGTCTATAATACCAAAAGCAATCTACAGATTCAATGCAATCCCTATCAAACTACCAATGTTTTCACAGAACTACAACAAAAATGTGCACAATTTGTATGGAAACACAAAAGACCCTGAATAGCCAAAACAATCTTGAGAAAGAAAAATAGAGCTGGAGGAATCAGGCTCCCAGACTTCAGACTATACTACAAAGCTACAGTAATCAAGACTGTATGGTACTGGCACAAAAACAGAAATATAGATCAATGGAACAGGATAGAAAGCCCAGAGATAAACCCACGCACATATGGTCACCTTATCTTTGGTAAAGGAGGCAAGATTTTACAATGGAGAAAAGACAGCCTCTTCAATAAATGGTGTTGGGAAAACTGGACAGCTACATGTAAAAGAATAAAATTAGAACACTTCCTAACACCATACACAAAAATAAACTCAAAATGGATTAAAGACTTAAATGTAAAACCAGGCACTATAAAACTCTTAGAGGAAAACTTAGGCAGAATACTCTATGACATAAATCACGCAAGATCCTTTTTGACCCACCTTCTAGAGAAATGGAAATAAAAACAAAAATAAACAAATGGGACCTAATGAAACTTAAACACTTTTGCACAGCAAAGGAAACCATCAAAAAGACAAAAAGACAGCCCTCAGAATGGGAGACAATATTTACAAATGAAGCAACTAACAAAGGATTATACAAGCAGCTCATGCAGCTCAATATCAAAAAAACAAACAACCCAATCCAAAAATGGGGAGACGACCTAAATAGACACTTCTTCAAAGAATATATACAGGTTGCCAACAAACACATGAAAAGATGCTTAACATCACTAACTATTAGAGAAATGCAGATCAAAACTACAATGAGGTATCACCTCACACCAGTCAGAATGGGCATCATCAAAAAATCTACAAACAATAAATGCTGGAGAGGGTGTGGAGAAAAGGGAACACTCTTGCACTGTTGGTGGGAATGTAAATTGATACAGCCACTATGGAGAACAGTGTAGAGGTTCCTTAAAAAACTAAAAACAGAACTACCATATGACCCAGCAATCCCACTACTGGGCATATACCTTGAGAAAACCATAATTCAAAAAGAGTCATGTTCCCCAATGTTCACTGCAGCACTATTTACAATAGCCAGGACATGGAAGCAACCTAAGTGTCCATTGACAGATGAATGGTAAAGAAGATGTGGCACATATATACAATGGAATATTACTTAGCCATAAAAATAAACGAAATTGAGTTATTTGTAATGAGGTGGATGGACCTAGAGTCTGTCATACAGAGTGAAGTAAGTCAGAAAGAGAAAAACAAATACTGTATGCTAACACATATATATGGAATCTAAAAAAAAAAAAAAAAAAAAAAAGTGCTGATGAACCTAGGGGCAGGACAGGAATAAAGATGCAGACTTAGAGAATGGACTTGAGGACACGGGGAGGGGGAAGGGTAAGCTGGGACGAAGTGAGAGAGTAGCATTGACATATACACCTTACCAAATGTAAAATAGGTAGCTAGTGGGAAGCAGCTGCACAGCACAGGGAGATCAGCTCACTGCTTCGTGACCACCTAGAGGGGTGGGATAAGGAGTGTGGGAGGGAGGTGCAAGAGGGAAGGGATATGGGGATATATGTATGCATATGGCTGATTCACTTTGTTATACAGCAGAAACTAACACAACATTGTAAAGCAATTATACTCCAATAAAGATGTTAAAAAAAAAAAGGCAGTTGTGGTTTTTTGGTCTGTTTGTATCTTTTGTCCAAAATTTGCCTCAACTGCACATTCACACAGTTGTTTTTAGTCCCATATAGTTTCTTTGTATTTTGTTGCTCAGGGAGACTTTGTCCAGGTGCAAACATTGCAGCAAAGGGTTCCAGTTCCCAGCCTGTCTCAATGGTATTTTATTCTTCCTTGTTCCAAGAATAGATTTTAAAAATCATGCTTATGTTATAGATTAAAAAGTGAGATAGTGGGAAAATTTTTTTTCAGGAAACTTTGTAAAAAAGATAGTTTAACCTCAAAAACTCTATTTTTTTACCTCATTTCGGAAGAAGAGTAGAGAACATCAAATATTTCTCCAACTTATGCTGAATGCAAAGTTGAAATCATTATGATATTTTAATAAAATATTCTGTAGCTTTCAAGTAGCAAGAGCTACTTTTCTGACCTCAGGATTTTTACATTTTCCCATTATGTAGATTGACTGTTTCCATAGACCAAGGTGACTGATGGCTGAGTCTCACAAGGTGGGAACAAACTTGATTGTCTATAAATTGGGAGAGAAATGAATACTCAGAGCAATTGTCAGTTATGTTTTTGGCATCACATTAGTTCCAAATCCAATAAAGCTTTGAAACCTCTAATAATTTTGAAATGGTCTTTGAATGACAATTTTAACAAAATTGGAGTGATAGAAAGACAAAAATGAAAGTGATAGGAAAATTAAAAGGAGTCTTGCATATTATTTCTGATCCATATCATTTATATTGTTTCAGTCTATGCTAGAATGTAATGAAATATTTGCCATGCACAGGAAGGGCTTTCCTGCAAATCTATTGGAGAGGTTTTCTATTATGTCTCCCGTGAAAGACTTAAATTTAGCACAACTAATATGAATAATAGTTTCTGAAACATACTTATGCATGTATGTATACTCATAAATTCTTAAATATTCATAAAATTGATGAAAGTATAGATTACTTCATTTTGTAAAAAAGTAAACTTTTAGTTAACAAGTAGGTTCAAAAATTACAAAATTATACATAAAAGATGACAAGAAAAGTTGCTGTTTATAACCTAGGTTCTCTCCTTTCAGGAATAAGCACTTGGGTAGTAACTAAAATGTGACAACAAAGTTATATCAGTTTTGGAGGTTCTTTCGAACTCTCCTTGGTTTCTTTTGTGTTCAGTAAGCAACCTTCAGTTTATAATTTGTCTTCAAACATAAACTGGCCAACAAGGAAAGAAGTTTTGATCACTAAACATAAAAGATACAGCTCACTTGGTAACTATAATTATCATTATAAATTAGTTCACTTGCATCTTCATTTATACAGTAGCCTCTGGTGTGTTTGGAAGCCATGGAAGTGTGTTGCTTGAGCACGATGACACAGCAGAGTTTCTAGACATGAAAAATGATGATCACATCTTGGATTGTTGTGATTCCAACCAGGTACTACAGCTCTCTAAGGTTCTGCTAAACAAACATTTGGCATCCCTTGATTTTATCAAGATATTATTGTTGCAAAGTTCTTGTTCCAAATTTTACTTTGAAAATCTGTGTATAATTGAGATAACTCTATCCTCTTAAATATGCCTTTCAAAAATATTTCCTCCATATTCTCACATAAATTATCAAAAGACATTTTAAAAGATTACTCAGTGTGTGTGTGTGTGTGTGTGTGTGAGAGAGAGAGAGAGAGAGAGAGAGAGAGAGAGAGACTATGATCTAAAAAACTCTGAATGTCTACACCTTCCAATTGTCAGACATTCCCACCACCAGAATATCACATAGAACAGATGATAAAAAACAAGATATACTGCCTCAAAAAGACTCCTGATGAAATGAATAATGCTATGGTCTGAATACTTGTGTCCCCCACAAATTCTTATGTTGAAATCCTAACCCCCAAAGATGATGGCATTAGTAGGTGGGGGCCTTTGGGAGGTGCTTACGTCATGAAAATGGAGTCCTGATGAATGGGATTAGTGCCTTAATAAAAGAGGCTCCAGAGAGCTCCCTCCCCTCTTCCTTCCTGAGAAGGCACAGCGAGAAGGCACCAGCTGTGAACCAGGAAGAGGGCTCTCACCTGAACATGACCATGTTGGCACCTTGACCTTGGATCTTCCAATCTCCAGAACTGTGAGAAATAAATTTCTGTTGTTTATAAGCTACCCGCTCTGTGGTATTCTGATATAGCACCCCGAATGGGCTAAGGCAAACAAATAAAATAGATAATTCCTCCCCACTAACACATGGGCAGAGATTAAGTGAGCCATCAAAGAGATAGCATTAGGATAGAGGAGAGGAGAAAGTAGAACAAAATGATGAAGAGTGTAGGCTTTACACTCAGATTGTCTGGCTTGAATCCCAGCTCCCACCTTGGAACATTTACCAAAGTTCTTTTTGCCACAGTTTCTCATCTCTGTAAGGGAGGTAGCAGTAGTGCTTTCTGGGTGTTGTGAATATTAAATGAGTTTATGTAATGAATGCACCTGACCTGTAGTAAGCATTTTAGTAATGTTAGCTTTTATTATGACAGTGGCACGTTCTAGGAGTTTGCAATTCTAAAAGGCACCAGGTTACCTATGGCAGATTTGGGGTATTATGACAGCTGTTACTTTCCTGGAATAATTTGGAACAAAATAAAACAAAACAAAACGCTGATAGTTAACACTAATAGTGTAGAGAGCAAAGGCAAATGTTTCTCTCTCAAGATCTCTTAGGACAACATACAAATCTACATATAATTGCTTATATGATCAGCAGATATTTAATGAGAGGCTCCACGACCCTACCAAACTATCACGTGTGGCTATCACCAGTAAAAGAGACTATACTTACCTAACTACAGAAATGTCTCCATATGTACATACTAGAGCATATATTAACTTACATGCGCACATTTTTGTGAGCTTGTCAATAAAATAAAACATTGGTATTTTAAGGTCTTTTCTCAGGCATAGAAATGTTTTCACGGCAGATACTATAATGTTTCTTTGATATCTGTGACATTTTGTTGTAGATTACAAGATTCTTCCAGTACATAGAACAGGAGATGTATTAATGCAGTCCAATTTCTTTCCACAGACCATCTATCATCCAAAGTAAAATAAATGGCTTTCAATAAGAGATTTAATCATAAGCTAAAGAGAAATGGAAGATTTAAAGCAAGATTTACAGAAAAGAAATGAAGCCGTAGCGGGAGTGGAGAATGGGATGTACAGAAGGGCATCCTGCCTGATTTTCCCACCCTGGGTTTTTCCCCACAAAGACCTAGTGACCAAGGGATTGAATGGTATTAGTACTCACTGTCTTCAGCTGGTTAAAGCCAAATCGTTATCACATTAACCCCATCCTCTAATTAATGGTTCCCTATGTTGGTCAAAGAGTAGCATTTTCACACACCACTTGACCACATCACTAAAATCCTTCTAAGAGAAAGAAGGAAAGATCCACTTATAGATCACGAGAGGAAATAGAGATGGGAGATCCCGAGATATTCCCCAAACATTCTAGAATCACCCACATAAAAAGACAAATGCATGCCTACCCAAGCACTTCTACCTCAGAACGCCCTGTTCCCTCTGCCCTTGGAAGAGCCATGGGAACTTCAGGGGTTTATAGTTTCTTTGAATATTCTCATTTATTTCTCTGAGGATTTTCTAGGTTGGGGTTAAAAACAAACAAACAAAAAACAGAACTCAAAGGTCCTTATAAATAATCCAGAAGTGCTAATTATCATGTCTCTGTAGCTTCACTCATACAGTTTAATACTGTTCATTTTAATTAGAATTTTTCTGAATAAACATTTAAATGTTACACTTACAGTAGAGTGCTGGAGTCTCAATTTGTATCATTCCTAACACCTTGTTTTCCCAGCTGGGTATCATTAAGACCAATGCTTCATATACCTGGGAAGAAGAAAATAATTCCACTAAAGGATTTACTCCCCTCAATTTTTCCACTCGCTGATACCCAGTCACACCCAGTCCTCAAGCAATGGATTGTGAACTATTTGTTACTTGGTTCCAAAAAGCTTTCCTTTGCCAAACTATAAATACTCCTCTTACTCAAATTTTTCATATTTTCTTTCTAAAACAACCTTTGGAATCTGGAACTTTTATTAAATTATTTTATAAATTTTGAAACGCTGTTGCTAAAAGTACAACCCATAACAAAAGGTGAAAGGCCGCTTAAAATCTCTACTGTACCAATTAAGTTACTGAATGCAGGAGAAACATCCCCTTTACAAAACATGATTAAAATCTGATATAATTAGTTTTCCATAAAGATGCATGAATTTTAACAAGCTTTAACAGTTTCACCTTGAGTCTTTTTTTAAAAACCGTATAATGTTTCATTTCTTCTATCTTTTTTTCAGCTAGTCTATTGGTATTGAACCAAGTGTATGCGGTTTTCAAGAACTATGACTGAATTGACAAGGAGAACTACTAGGTTAAACTGGTGACATGAGCTGTTTTAAGAGAAATTCATATTGTACAAATTTTTTTTTTTTTTTTTTTTGCGGTACGCGGGCCTCTCACTGTCGTGGCCTCTCCCGTTGCGGAGCACAGGCTCCGGACGCGCAGGCTCAGCAGCCATGGCTCACGGGCCCAGCCGCTCCGCGGCATGTGGGATCTTCCCGGACCGGGGCACAAACCCGTGTCCCCTGCATCGGCAGGCGGACTCTCAACCACTGCGCCACCAGGGAAGCCCCAAAATAATTTTTATTTGAAAAATTAGCTTAACTTCTGAATGGAGAGTAATGCTTGCAACCAGAATGTGCTATTTAATAGTAAAAAAAAAAAAAAAAGTAAATGCATTACTTTGTATTAGAATACATGTTACATTGTATCTTTTATCTCACATTTTTTCATTTCAAATCCCTAAACTTACATAACACAGGGAAACTGACATTCAAAGCAATCTTTACGAACAGTTTTTCTGTTTCATAGCTTTAAGATAAGAGCTTCCACATGCTGCAGAAAAAAAAAAGTGTCAACAGAATCCACGTAATCAGTTTTTGTCAGTTATTAAAAGAGAAAAAATCCACAAATTTATGATTCTGTTATCTTTTCCATTTTCTGTTTGCAGCTTATACAATTTTCATGCTTTCAAATTATAACAATAGTTTAACATTTTAAATAATTTTTTGGCACATCGCTGAGGAGCATTAGGGATATTTGCATTTTTTCTGTTCTTTAGCAGCTCATTGATGATTTTCATCATCCCCCATTGCCGCAAAGGAAATGTAGCCTTGCCTTTGCCTATAGAGCTTTTTATCATCTCTAGAAATTTAAGTCACCTGGCTCTAAATGATTTCCTCAGTAGCCCTGAATAATTCTCTATTTGGTTCTTTTCCCCCCAAGCGAAAATACTGCTGCATTTAGACAAGAAAGATCTGTTTAAGAAAACCCTAGGGCTTCCCTGGTGGCGCAGTGGTTGAGAGTCCGCCTGTCGATGCAGGGGACACGAGTTCGTGCCCCGGTCCGGGAAGATCCCACATGCCGCGGAGCGGCTGGGCCTGTGAGCCATGGCCGCTGAGCCTGCGTGTCCAGAGCCTGTGCTCCGCAACGGGAGAGGCCACAGCAGTGAGAGGCCCGCGTACCGCAAAAAAAAAAAAAAGAAAGAAAGAAAACCCTAAGATGGGGCTTACCTGGTGGCGCAGTGTTTAAGAATCCACCTGCCAATGCAGGGGACATGGGTTCGAGCCCTGGTCCAGGAAGATCCCACATGCCACGGAGCAACTAAGCCCGAGCGCCACAACTACTGAGCCCTCTAGAGCCCAAGAGCCACAACTACTGAGCCCATGTGCCACAACTACTGAAGACCACGGACCTAGAGCCCGTGCTCCGCAACAGAGAAGCCACTGCAGTGAGAAGCCCACGCACCGCAACACGCGCGCGTGAGTCTGCAACTAGAGAAAGCCCATGCACGGCAACGAAGACCCAACGCAGCCAAAAGTAAAATAAAGCAAATTTATAAAAATATATATGTATATTTTTAAAAAAGAAAAAATCCTAAGACATTTACACAATTGAAATAAAATCCCTCTTCTCTAGGTGACCTTAAAGACAAAATAGTGGTGTGATATGGGAGAAAAGGCTGAGGCTTTTTCTGTCCGTTTTTCTACAAAGTATAATAAAATAATGTGTAATAAACTCATTTTTATCACTATAAATGCAAGGATTTAACATTCTTGCACATGTATAATTATGTATATATAATTACATCCTTCCAGTATAATCATATAATAATTTTGTTACATTAATAATCAGTGTTCATATTATGACTTTAAATCTTATTTACCACTGAACAAGGTAGTATATTAAAACTATATCGTAATTTCTTCTATAACTTTCTGCTTTCACTGGAGTTAATAACTGCCTTACTTATTTGCTTTGTTTTCTCTTAGTTTAACTCCAAAATATCCAATAGGACTTCTTCTTAACTTGGAAGATAATTATCAATCAGTATCTTTTAAATTTTTTAATTGGACCCTAGATTTGCATTCTCTAGACTTGCTGTACTTACTCTCTAAAACTTTCTGCTATCATTATCCTGGAATTTTCTTCTTCTTTTGCTTATATTGAATCCTCTATTGCCTGGGTTCCATTTTTTTTGTTTTGGAATTACAATACATAACCAATGAGTTCCTAAGAATGGGAACATGGGATGGGGGGAGGGGGAAAAAGTTTTGAGAACTTGCATGCCTGAAAATATATTTCCTTTACCCCCAAAATTGATTGTTAGTTTGGGTAAAGAATTCAAGGTTAGAAATCATTCTCTATCAGAACATTGAGGGCAATGTGCCACTGTCTTCCAACTTCAGATGTTACAGTTAGAAATACAATGCCTTTCTTGATATCAGTTATTTGTATGTGAGTAATTTTTTTCTCTCTGAAAAATTTTAGGATGGCAGGTTTTTTATTTTGTCTTTCAATATTTTAAATATGTTCCTCTGCTATCTTCATGCTTTCATCTCTTTTGAAGATAAATCTACTGACATCCACATATTAGTTCCTTTGTATATAGTATGTCTTTTTACTCTGGCTATTTTAAAATTTTTCTCTGTATCATTAGTTTTGAGAAATTTGATAATGATATACCTTGGTCTAGTTGGTTTTTTGTTTTGTTTATGTTAAAAAAATAACATTGAGCGCTTAGGATTTTTTGAGATTTGTGAATCTTGGGTTTTTTAGTTTTCACCAAACTTAGAAATTTTTCAGCCATTATTCTTTCAAACATTTTCTGTTCCACCTACTCCTTTCAGGAATTCCAATTACATGTATATTAGGCCACTTGACACTGTCCCACGTCTCACCGATGCTCTGTTCATTTTTTTTAAAAATTCTCTTTTCTCTCTGTGCTTCATTTTGGATAGTTTCTTTTGCTGTATTTTTAAGTTCACTGATCTTCTGCAATGTGTAATCTGCTATTAATTTCACTGAGTACGTTTTTCATCTCAGTTATTATAGTTTTAATTTTTAAGTTTGATCTGGGGCTTTTTATACCTTTCCTGTCTCTACTTAACTTTTTGAACATGTGGAATACGTTATTAATGACTGTTTTAATGTCCTTCTCTGCTAATTCTAACATCCAAGTCCATTCTGGCTCAGTGTTCATTAACTTTTCTCCACATTATGGGTCTTTTTTTCCTACTTCTTGTCATGCCTGTTGTTTTTTTATTGGCTGCCTCACAGTGTGAAATTTACCATTTTGGATGGTAGATATGTTTGTATTACTGTAAACATTATTAGTCTTTGTTCTGAGATATGTTTTAGTTACTTAGAAATGATTTCCTTTCAGTTCTTGTTTTTAAGGTTTGCTAAGAGACTGAAGCAAGGCTTAATCTAGGGCTAATTCCTCCTCACGAAGGCAAGACCCTTCTGTGTACTTAGTTCACCACAGATCTTGAAGTTTTCCCATCTAATTGGTGGAAACTAGCACTATTCCCAGACCTGTGTGAGCATGGGGCTCTATTACATCTAATTCTTTGCAATGATCTTTTCTCTGGCTCCAGGTAACTTCCTTTCACATATGCATTCATTAGTACATAGCTGAACACTTGAGGGGACCCTCTGTAGATCTCCAGGGTTCTCTCTTTGAGCTTCCCTTTTCTCTTCAGTACTCTGCACTTGAACTCTATCTGGATTGTTCTCTCCAGACGCTCATTTCCTTTATTCCAGGACAGAGGGTCTACTGGGCTCTACCTGAGTGTCTCTTCCCTATGCCATGGCCTGGAAACTCTCTCAAAGCAATATCTGGGCTTAATATAAGGCTCATTTTATTTGTTTCTCAATTTTGGGATCACTGTCCTTTGTTGTCTGATGTCTAATATCTTGTCATCCATTGTTTCATATATTTTATTCGGTATTTTGGTTGTTTCAAGCAGGAGGGTAAAGCTATACCTTGTTATTCTATCTTGAACAGAAACAGAAGTCCCATCTATCAGTGCTCATATTTTTAATTTCAGAGCGTTTATTTAATCATTTCACACACTTTTCTATCCTTCCTTTGTTTATAGAATCAATGTCTTGTCTTATCTCTCTGACGATTAGTTTGATTCTGTTTCTGTCTTGTTTTTGCAAGTAACCTTTGGACATTTCTGTGAAATGTGAGATGTGTGCTGTGTGACACATCTGGGCCAAGGCAGTAAAAAGATTCTGAATGATTCTCTAGCCTCATTCTCCTTATGCTTAGGAGAGCAGCAATGCTCCAGATGGTCCAGTATCCCTCAGACTGGATCTCTGAATGACCATATGGAACAAAGCCCTCCTGGATACCTACAATGGACCTTGCATGAGTAAGGAATACATGTTTATAAGCCTTGAGAGTTGGAGGTTGTTTTATATGTAGCTGAAGTCTAATGTACCTTGACTAATACCTTGACTCCCGAAGAAAAGGTTGAGTGCCCATAGCATCTTTGTTTCCCTAACTTTTTGCTTGCCAATCTATATTGCAATGTGCTCTCTCCACTAAAGGCTCTTTGACGGCAGAGGTAATGCCATGTATCCACAGTTGCTCAGAAAATACTGGCTGAAAAGATGAATGGCAGCGTTTAAATCTTTTAGTATAACATATTGAGTGTAATTTATGCTTATGATTATAATAACCATATAGATTGAGACAATGTAGACACATTAGCAGTAAAAATGGAATATAATAATATAATTACATTCATATATAATATTTGGGGAAAATGCCAGCTTTTCTTTTCTTTGGCTTTTTCTAATTCATTTATGTAGGAAGGATTTATTGCACACCTATTAATCATATGCTGTGCTTCTTTCTAGGATATGACCCAAAGAATAGGAGAGAGTATTTGAATTGACTTCCAGGACTTACAACCTTATCTGGGATTTCAGAAAAAAATGACATAATAGGCTGCCCTTATTTTTAAAAAAATGTATGGCCATATCAATTCAAAGCTTGCTGGAATGATTTTAAATACTACTTTCTCTACTGGAAAGATTACGTCCAAATACTAATGCATTTGTCCATGAGCCAGTTGTGTAGCAACACTAAAGAGTATATAGCTGTAAATATGTTGCCTCCAAAAGTGTATGTGGCAGAGTTCTTCCTTTATTTCCTTCCACTTCTCTTTTTTCTCTTCCATGGAAATTAACTTTTACTCCAATAAAATACCCATTTATTTCCCAACATTTACTGTCTGGTGAAAAATATGGACAATCATATTCTGGTTCAGTTATTTTCTTGTTTTGTGTATAGAATTTTAGCTCCTCGAGGACAAGGCAAAGGCCACATCATACCGTTTGTTGTGATTAATTTGGCAAGCCTATCTCCTAAACATAGTGTAAGTATTAACAGGTAGCTGTACATATCGATAATTTACATGGAGTTCTCTTAAATATATGAACTCAGAAAAATCTTGATTAAACTAATCTAGGTCAGAATTTTTTGTATTCATCTCACAATCAATATTTTTAAGCATTTACTATGTGCAAATCACTTTTCTAACTGCAGGGGACATAAAAAGGGAAAAATCAAGGTAAACTCTCCTCTCTGGTAGAGCTTACAATTCTAAAATATGAGGATCAGATTGGGTCAAGTGCTATGAGCAAAAATAAATCTTGAAAGGAACAAGAGAGTGCCAGAGGATAACAATGATATTGTTTTTCATAATTTCATACTCTAAGGTGTTGCAATATGAATGACTGTAAAATGTTGAATATTTTTCCATCATAAAGGGTTGCAGTTTAATTTCTTACCACTACTTACCTGACTTCTCTTTTGATCTCCATTCTTAAAATTATGGTGAATAATAGGTGACCCTTACCTACTCCTGGGTGGATGCTGTGAAATATACACTCTAATTAATGTGTTTATAATGCACTAGCTTGAAAAATTATATCTCTATATCTCTCTATATTTATTGTATGGATTGACTATGTAAAATCTAAATAATTAAAATAATTAAAGAACATCAAATGAGTTAGTTTTTAATCTAGAAATAGACTTTATATCTTTTAATTTTAGTAAGTGTGCCAAGCAGAACTTGCTCATAACTGAGAAGGTGTTTTCTGAGTGCTATACATGTTATTTAATATTATAAAGTAAATACTTTTCAAGTTATATAAGTTTCTACAGAATCTGCTCTTCATTTAAGTTGACTTCAAGTGATCAAAATCTGGAAGAATAAATTCAGAGATATTTCCTTTCAATTATTATATTTCTGCATGATTTGGTAACATGTATTTTTGGAACACAAGGTTTGACCTCAGGAAATCTGGTGTTTTCAACCTGCTGAATTCTTGACTGATCTTACCCAAGTCATGTAACAACCTGCTTGAGTTTCCTCATCTGAAAAACAGAGATAAGAATAGTTTTTTGCTGTTACTGTTATAACTGCAATGCGAATAGCTCTAAAGCTTTGGTATACAGAAGAGTCATGCCATAGCAAGACAGTACGGCAAAACACTGTAACTTTAACCTGATCCTGCACATGGGGTACTCACCCTCTATTGCCAAAGTAATTTATCCCACAAGTCACAACTATTAGTTAAAGTTTGACTGCTTCAAAGGTCAAAATCAAGTGATCTATTATGTTTGGCTGGGATCCCACTGTCATACATTCTCTGAAATTTTAAAGTCAGAGATAAAAGAAGTAGATAGAAGAGAGGATAGATACATTATTAGTGAAAAAAAGTTGTCCGTCGACCCCTGACCCTTCTATGTTCCATCTCCTTTCTGCATCCAGCATCTATGTCAGACTCCATACTCAAATGGGTAATTAACTTTGAGAGCAACGAATATGTGTCCATTTATTTTCTTGGCAATGTATGTGGTTGAAGTACATGGTCTCTTTACTTAAGAAGCTTAAAGTCAAATGGGGGGAGAAATAGTAACATGGGAAACAACAACAAATTACTCAGAAATAATCACTAAGACTCTCTGATACAGATGATCACCGGTGTAGGAGTTATCAGGTATATCTTGTTATTAGGTATATTAGGACAAACTATATTTCTAACTATCTCATTCAGTCCTTTGGAGTTAATACTACTTATATTGTCCTTCCGTACATTTAATCTCTTCTCCATTGCTGCCTCTTCTATAGACCTGAGACCTTCTCAACTTCCCAATTTTACATTAAATAAAAATAATTTTAAAACATACATTTAATACCATCACTTTCTGCTTCTTTTCATAAGTTTCTAAAACCATGATTCTAGACTCTGTCAGACTTACCACCTTCTTTTTATTACAGGTATTTTTAATACCCAAATTTCTATCCTAATGTGAAATGCATAGATAATAACCTACCTACTGTACATATTTTAAAATAGCAGTACAGGCAAGGTCCATATCAAGATGGCAGAATACGCTGACCCTGAGTTCAACTCACCTCATGGACATACACAGCAAAACTTTTTATGTGTAGAACAACTGTCTCTGAGAACAACCTAAATACCAGCAGAACAGATTTTCTACAATTAGGAAATAACAGGTGCAGCTCTGCACACAGCAAGAGTTTGCAGTCACCATGGCAATGCGGCAGCTGGTGGAGGTGGACTGTGGGGTTGCCAACCTGCTCCTGAAGCTGGCCGGGCACTTCACCTTTGAAAACAAAAAAGGAAATAATAATAAAAGAAAGAAAAGGTCACACTGAGATGGGTAGGAGAGGTAAAAATGCAGTGTAGGGCTTCCCTGGTGGCTCAGTGGTTGAGAGTTCGCCTGCTGATGCAGGGGACACGGGTTTGTGCCCCGGTCCGGGAAGATCCCACATGCCGCGGAGTGGCTGGGCCCGTGAGCCATGGCCGCTGAGCCTGCACGTCCGGAGCCTGTGCTCCGCAACGGGAGAGGCCACAACAGTGAGAGGCCCTAGTACCACAAAAAAAAAAAAAAAAAAAATGCAGTGTAGTCAGAAACCACACCCCTGCATGTGGTGACCCACAAGCAGGAGGAATATTACAAGCATAGAAGTTCCCACACAGGAGTAAGTGGTCCAAACCCCACAAAAGGCTCCCTAACCCAGGTGACCTGCACCAGGAAGACACACCACCAAAACATCTGGCTTTGAAAACCAGAGGGGCTTACATGGGGAGAGGTGGGAGAGATGTCAGAAATAGATTCTCTGCTCTTTTTCTTTTTTTAGAGATTTAATTTTATTTATTTTTGGCTGCGTTGGGTCTTCGTTGGTGCACACGGGCTTTCTCTAGTTATGTCGAGTGGGGGCTTCTCTTGTTGCAGAGCATGGGCTCCAGGCATGCAGGCTCAGTAGTTGTGGTGTGTGGGCTCAGCAGTTGTGGCACACGGGCCTAGTTGCTCCGCAGCGTGTGGGATCTTCCCGGACCAGGGATTGAACCCTTGTCCCCTGCATTGGCAGGCGAACTCTTATCCACTGCGCCACCAGGGAAGTCCAGATTCTCTGCTCTTGAAGAGCTCATGCACAGACTCACTCACTCCAAGTCCTAGTGGAAAGGAAATAGCTTGACAAGTACCCGGGAAATATCAGAAGGAGATTCATTGAAAAATATTGGTACAGGTGCCAGAGGGGTAGAAATCAGGTGGAAATTTATCTAGGAAAAAACTGATAGGCACCATTTTTTAAAACCCTCTTATCAGCCAGCTGGCCTGACACTGGGAGGCACCATTTTTGTCACTCTCAGTCAACCTAGCTATCACCATGCACCCTGCCCTGGCTGCTCACGCCTGCCTCACTGGGCCGGTGGACTTGGCTGGCACATTTCCCTCAAGAGTGGCTCCCCCTTCATAGGACCAGCCTCACACACCAGTATACCTGCACAAGTCATGGCCATGCCTCACAACCAGTCTCACCAGGTGCCAGCCCCACACGTCAGCATGCCCACAGTAGTCTTGGCTGGACCTCTCAGCCAGCCAGGTCAGAGGCTAGCCCCACCTACCAGCAGTCACAGCCGAGCCTCTCAGACAGTTGGGCCAAGGACCAAGCCTGCCCACCAGAGCCTCTGTAACAGTCTCTGCTGAGCTATGCAACCAGCTAGGCTGAGGGCCAGCCCCACCCATTAGCACACCCACCGTAATTGCTTCCCAACAAGAGGGTGCACACAACCTACACAGGAGATACTCCTGAAACACCTGGCTCTGATGGCCAGGAGGGATTTTTCCACTGACCCCACAGGACACTTCTACATATGGTCACTTTTTCAAGATGGGAAGATGTAGGTGACATACCTAATACAAACAGAGAGTTAGGCTAAACGAGGAGACAAAGGAATACCTTCCGAATGAAAGGACAAGACGAAACCCAGAAAAAAAGCTAAATAAAATGGAGATAAGTAATTTACCAGATAAAGAGTTCAAAGTAATGGTCATAGAGATGCTCACTGAATTGGAAGAGGAATGGATGAACTCAGTGAGAACTTCAACAAAGAGATAGAAAATCTAAGGAAGAATCAATCAGAACTGAAGAATATAATAAATGAAGTGCAATATACACTGGAGAATGGAATATTACTCAGACGTAAAAAGGAATAAAATCTTGTCATTTGCAACAAAATGGATAGACCTAGAGGGTATTATGCTAAGTGAAATATGTCAGACACAGAAAGACAAATACTGTATGATTTCACTTATGTGTGCAATCTAGAAAACAAATAAAAAAACAAAAAACAGAAACAGACTCACAGATACAGAGAAAAAACTGGTGGTTATCAGAGGGGAGAGCAGTAAAATAGGTGAAGGTTATTAAGAAGTATAAACGTTCAGTTATAAAATAAATAAGTCACAGCTATGTAATGTACAACATAGGGAATATAGTCAGTAACATTGGGATAACTTCGTATGGTGACAGATGGTTACTAGATTTGTAGTGGTGATCAATTTAAAATGTGTATAAATGGCAAATCATTGTGTTGTACACCTGAAACTAATATAGTATTGTATGTCAACTATTGTACAATAAAATAATACAAAGAAAAAAATGCATAAATAAAAAGTAGTACAAAATTCTAAATATAAAGGAAAGATGAAAAATACCTTATAATAATATACATTTTAGTTTAAAATGTTTGTACATAAATATTTTTAGTTTAAAATGTTTGTACATAGAGATATAATGAAATAACAAGATACTTGCACTAGAATGTAGAATATTTCTTAATCCAACAACTAGAAGTTTGATAAAAATGTGTTGCACTGGAATCTCAAACATTACATTGCTATTTGTGTTCAGATTTTCTTAAATAGTGAACAACTCTTGGCAAAGTAAAATCATCTGTTGATTTACATGATGATTGCTCTTCTGGAAAGTACATTGTATAATAAAACTACACAAAAATATTTGTCAAGTTAAATGGAGTGGGGTTTTAGGTGAAAAAACTCAACTTTTTTTTTTTTTGCTATAAAAATATCTCACGGATTTTTCAAAAGCTGCTCAAAATGTAGAAAAAAAGTTTTGTTATGTGGTACTGCCCTGTGAATTGCCAAAAGTCTAGCTTCCCTGACTCACCTCAAGTTAATATCAGAAGTACCTTCCAATATATGTGAAACTACTCATGCATCTAAATTGCCACAAAAAAGCAGTAATGTCCCACCGAGAACACATTGTATAAAAGGCGTATTTTACACTATGGATTCATGTTTCCTCTTTAAATTTATTTCTAAGCACAATGAATCTGGGTCTAGCCTTCACCATTTCTAGGTAATATTCTATTGTATAATATACCACATTTTTTAACCATTCATTGTCCCTTTGCTGGACATTTGTGTTGCTTTCAAATGCTATTAAAGTACTAGTCTTTTTATGGGCATATGTTTTTACTCATCTCAGGAATTTCAGGATTGAAATGAGTGTAATTGTTGTGTTATAGAGGACGTGAATGTTTAACTTCGATATAAATTGCCAAATGTTTCCCAAAGTGATTCTACCATTTTACACTCCCATCAGCAAATTATGAGATGTGCTTCACATACCCACCATTGTCTAGAGTTTTCCATCGTTTTACTTTTAGACTTTCTAATAAGTGTGTTTTATCTAATTGTAGTTTTTTGTGTGTTTTTTTGCCGTACGCGGGCCTCTCACTGTTGTAGCCTCTCCCGTTGCGGAGCACAGGCTCCAGACGTGCAGGCTCAGCGGCCATGGCTCACAGCCCAGCCGCTCTGCGGCATGTGGGATCTTCCCGGACCGGGGCACGAACCCGTGTCCCCTGCATCGGCAGGCGGACTCTCGACCACTGTGTCACCAGGGAAGCCCTAATTGTAGTTTTAGTTTGCATTTCTCTGATGACTCATGACTTAAAGAATGTTCTGATGTATTTAATTGGTCACTTTTATGTCTTCCTATGTAAAATGTCTCAAGTCTTTGCCCAATTTTAATTAGATTTTTGTCTTATTCTTCTTGAATTCTAAGGAGTCTTTATATACCCTGAAAACAATTCTGAAAGATACATTTATGACAAATATTTTCTCCCCATCTGTGGTTTGCCTTTTTAATTTTCTTAATATTATATTTTCCAATACCTAACGTTTTTACTTTGAAGCAATCCATTTTTACTAATTTTATGAAAAAAAGAGAGCTCTTGCTTTATTTCCTATTTAAGGAATCTTTACCAAGCCAAAGGTCTTGAAAGCATTCTGTGTTTTCTTCTAAAACCATGTTATTTTAGTTTTTACTATGATTTAATGTTTGTGTATGTTGTGAAATGAGGATCAAGATTTAATTGTTTCTTATTGTTTTTTGTTGGTTTTTTAACTTTACTTATTTATTTTTGGCTGTGATGGGTCTTTGTTGCTGCGTGCAGCCTTTCTCTAGTTGCAGCGAGCAGGGGCAACTCTTCGTTGCGGTGCTTGGGCTTTTCATTGCAGTGGCTTCTCGTGTTGTGGATCACAGGCTCTAGGCACACGGGCTTCAGTTGTTGTGGCTCACGGGCTGTAGAGTGCAGGCTCAGTAGTTGTGGTGCATGGGCTTACCTGCTCTGTGGCATGTGGGATTTTCCTGGACCAAGGTTCAAACCCATGTCCCCTGCACTGGCAGGTGGATTCTTAACCATTGCACCACCAGGGAAGCCTGGCAAGATTTAATTTTTACCCATTCAGATATCTCATTGCTACAGCACTATCTATGGATCCCTTAATGATTTACATTGATAACTTTGTCAAAATCAATTGTGGACTCCATTTCCAAACACTATTCTGTTTATTGATTGATATGTTTTTCTCAATTGTGATATCTCACTCTTAATTAGTATACATTTGCAATAAGTTTTGAATAGTCAAGATAATCCCAAGAAGAAAATTCTGACAAAAATCCAAGTTGGAAGACTGAAGACTTCTCTGAAACTTCAACAGCTTGAAACATCAATATGTTCCTTTTCACAAAATTCAACCTTTTTAGCATCATATATTGTTCCTTCCCTTTACTTTTTTTAAAAATATTTTTGGTTTTGAAATAAGTTTGGAATTACTGTAAAGTAACCAAATTAAATAATAAGATGGTTCCTGGATACCCTTCACACACTTTCCCCTAAATGTTAACACAATTTAAGGAACTGATAGTTCCTCTGTAAATGTTATAATTCACCAATAAAATCATCTGGCCTTGCATGTTTCTTTTTGAAATATTTTAAATTGCTACTTTAATAGAAGTACAATGATTTGATTTATTATTTTCTTCTTGAGTAAATTTTAGCAGATTGTTTCTTTGAAGGAATAGCTCTTTCATCTAAATTGTCCAATTTATGAGCGCTGAATTTTTCATAGTATTTCTTTATTATCCTTCTAATTCTATGGGGTTGTAGTAATGTCTCTGTTTTCATTTATTAATAATTTACATCTTCTCTCTTATCTAACAGTTAAGTCTGTCTAGAAGTTTATTCATTTAATTGATTTTTTTTTCAATAAACCAGCTTTTGGTTACAGTGATTTTCTGTACTATTTTCATGTTTTCAATTTCATTGATTTCTGCTCTACATTTTATTAATTTCTTCCTTCTGCTTGTTGTAAGTTCAATTTGTTTTTAAATGTAAAAGCTTAGAATTCTGGTCTGAGAGTTTTCTTCTTTTACAATACAAATAGTCACTGCTATAAATTATCCTCTAATTACTGTTTTAGCTACATAATCAACCATTTGATATGCTGTATTTTAATCTTCATTTAGCTTAAAATAACTCTAATTTCTCTTGAGACTTCTCTCTGACTCATAGTTCATTCAGAAATATAGTGTTTAATTTCCAAATATTTGCACATTTCAGACCTCCTTCTATTATTGTTTCCTTGTTAAATTCTGTTATCATTCAAGAACACCATTTATATGATTTGTATTGTTTTAAATTCATTAAAGTTTGTTAAGGTTTGTTTTGTGGCTGATAATATGGCCCATCTTAGAGAATGTTCCATGTGTACTAGAAAATACTGTGCATTTTGTGTTTATTGGGTGGAGAGTTCTATAAATGTCAATTAGGTAAATTCAGTTTGCTCAAGACTTTTATGTCCATATTGATTTTATGTCTACTTCTATCAATTGCTGAGGAAGTAGTGTTTAAGTCTCCAATTGTAAGTTTGTATTTGTCTATCAAGTTCACTGATTCTCCTTTTGGCTATGTTAAGTCTGCAAATGAGCCTACTGAAAGTATTCTTCCTCTCCATCACTGTGTTTCTTTATGTGTGTAACATTTCTGTTGATTCTTTCTCAGTTTTTACAGTTTCCATCTCTGCTGAAATTAGCCATCTGATCTTGTACGATGTCCACCTTTTCCATTAAGCCCTTAAACATATTAATCACAGGTGTATTACATTCTTTGTCAGATGGTTTAACATCTACATCATAGTTAAGTCTTTTTCTGTTGGTTGGTTGGTTTCTTCACAGGGTGTTTATTTTTTTCTTTCCTTCTTGATGCTTCATAGATATTTGTTGAAAGCTAGACAGCTTAAGTAGGGTCATTAATTATTAAGGTAAATGATTGTTATTTTTCCTTCTACCAGACATTAATGTGGAAGTTTGAATTAATCTAGATAGAAGTTGGACGGAATTTGAGGTTGGTGTTGCTATGGTTACTTTTAGTGCTCTACAGCCTTCAAATTTTTCTAGGATATCTTCTATTTAGTCTTTAGAGTGAGGGTTGATTTGCCAGGACTTCTCCTCATTTTCATGCATGTCTTCCCACACTCCTTAACAGCCTGACGTATTTTACTCATACTTCATGTTTCAACTCAAAATTTATTTATTTTGTAAAGCTTTTCCTAATCCCCTCAGGCAAATTTAAATACTGTTACTATAATCTTAATAGAAGATCTGCTGTAATTATTCATTTTCATGGTTTTACTCTTCCACTAGACTGTATGCTTCATATGAACCTAGAAAGGAGGCTGGAAAAAGGGTGATTTAATAAATATTTGGTTACTAAATGAATGCAATTATGGATGAATATGTGGTTGAATAGAAGAACTATTATTTAGTCTATAGTCACCTAATACATGAGGAATGCATAGATGCACTCACTAAGGTTACAGGAATTAATAGAAGGTTATTTATTATAAATAAATTTAATGGGCATATATAACAGAGGAAGAAAAAATAGGAAAATTGAAAATTTTAGCTATATTTATGCAGTGTTTACTATTTGTCAGAACAGCCTTAAAAGCTTTATGTATATAAATTAATTTTATCTTGACCACAACCATGTTTAATGAAGAAACTGAGCCAAGAAGAGGTAAAGTGATTTGCCTAAGGTCATACAGTTTCTAAAAGGCAGAGCAAGAATTCAAATCAAAGTATTCTGGCTCCAGAGTCTGTTCTTGACTACTTTCCCATTAAACTCACAAATAAGGGCATTTAAGGACATTCTGTGGAGAATTTTTACAATGGAGAAAATGCAAGAAATAATTTCTGTGATGACTGGACTGAACAGCATTCATTTTAATGACTTAACATTTTCTTAGTCTATGTAAAGCCAGAGTTAATAAGATTTGCAGGGACAATAGCTTTGAAACAATGCCTTATACAGAATTAAAATCCTGTAGATAAATGCTTGGACAGGTCTAAATTTTAAATTCTACATTTAAAAAATATGTTCATGTTAGTATAGCTATTCTAAATATTTGATCATTAAGAATGCAAATAGATTTACTTTACAAGTTGCTGCTGGTTAAAAGAAATACTAGATTGAGCTCTCTTTGGCACTGGGGCCAGCTGAGGCACACATGGGTAAGTCTGGAAAATTGTTTGGCTTGGGCGATGGAATATATGTTTGTTTCGGGCTAAGATACCTGTTGCCAGAAAACTCAAACTTGGGGATGGGATAACTGTAGCACAATGACAATATTTTAGCTATTGAATGGCCAAAGAAACAGCATTGCACGGTATACATCAATTTTATATGTATGTGACTGTCTTTAGGTACTCTTCTAAGACCTAATGAGAAAGGGATTTGAATCAAATTTAAAAGAAATCTTTTACTAAAATCTTTATAAGCAATAGAGATGCAGGAGATACACATTTAATAAACTTTTAATACTCTATCAGAATGTGGCTGAAATAAATCATTGTCTTCCATTTTGGAGCAGACATGTAATGGCCCTTCAAGGCTCTATTCCAATTTATTAATTCAATGTTTAACATACTTAGCCTGTTTACATATATTTATTTCAATGATTATGTATAGTTTGCTTATAAAATTTCAGCTCATCATTTAAAAAATATTCTAATGGGCAACTGATTAATTAAGAAAAGTGAAAATGGTTTGTTGAGAATTCAATTTATATTATTAATTGCCAAGTGTTAATATATTTAATTTTAGTGTTTTATCTTACAGGAATTTCTGAAAGCAATGAACTGATTTAAGAACCATGGTCTTCAAAACATTGATTTTAATTTTTAAATCTGTTGTTACTATCAGAGGAGCATCTGTATTCTTGCTTAACTCATCTTAACCAATTAATTATTCAGAATTCTCAACAGACAAAAAATTCTTGATATTTTGCTTCTCAGAAGCTCCATGCCCAAAATGTTAACCAATTCTCACTACAACAAGAGAAATATGGATAACTGTATGGTATTTTTAATATCTCCTTTTAATTAACTGCAATAGAATTATTTTACTTTTTCCAACACCTTTTTCTGTCAATCCCCAGCTATCTCTCCAATAAGCTGAGTTACAGTATTTTGAGATAGATTGAAATGTGCAAATGCTTGTTACCTTTACTTTGTATTACACACAATGGATCCTCAATTATAAACTTAAAAATCTATAAAACATTTTGCCATTACTTTTATGTTAGAAATAACTAAATTTATAACAGCATTTGACTTAAAAACAGCCTTCAAAAATCAACAAAATATAGAAACCCTGATGAAATTCAGTTCTTTATTAGTTCATTGAGATTTTCATCAGTTGGTCCTCTTTTCTTATGTTGGTTGCCACTCTTAACTATGTGGCAGATTTTATCATGTGTATTTGTATTATTTATAAAGT
This sequence comes from Globicephala melas, assembly GCF_963455315.2. NCBI lineage: Eukaryota > Metazoa > Chordata > Mammalia > Artiodactyla > Delphinidae > Globicephala > Globicephala melas. The sequence continues at coordinate 44,992,768 of NC_083326.1, forward strand.
ATAATAATTTTTGATTTAAAAATGTAATAATATTTTTACTTTATGCAAAAAGTGTTTTTCCTGAAGATTATAGCCCTCTCAGTTTATCTTTTATTTTCCTATTTTATTAGAGACAGATTATAAGAATATATCACTTTTCTTGTAATTCTAAGAACTATAGCATAAGTTATGGTGATACACTGCACCTAACATTTGGTATGAACTGCAGAGAATGTTGGTTTATTAGCAATAGCTACTATTCAGCACCAGGTGATTGTTCCAAATCTGAAGGCTGTCGTATCTTCCAATTTTCCACAAAAATCCAGAAATCAGGACGTTGGTATGTAACCTCTTAATTTAAAAATATTTACAACAATTCAAATATTTAAAAAGCAAATCATTAAAGAGAAAACTGGACACCATTTTTGCATCTGTAACCCTCAAGTCAGCAGGTTGTGACCTCTGTTGTGAATGCATTGAGATTTGCCTCAGTTTATGATACATTGGCCTTTTAGTGGGAGATGGTAAGGAAATAAATTCCCAAGGTTGTTTTTTGTCATTTCCTTCCTGGGAAGATATTTCTTTTGTACATTTCATGGGCTGGATAAAACTAAATATAAAGTTTAATATATATGTAGTAACTTGAAAAAATAAGGTGACTTTTCACTAAAATAAACTCCTGATCTAAAACTTAGCATCATTTACAAGCATAATGGACATCTTTATTATTCTAAATCAGGCTTTAGAGAATGATATTCAATAATGGGAGAATCACTTCATTCTTCATTTACAAGTGAATTAGCATAACAAAGCTGCTTAATGTGAGAGTTCACAAAGCTCTGATTAACACATTAATCCTTACATTTTACAATGGGATTTATTTTTGCAAATAATTTCTATTAGAAACTGCCTTTACTCTCATTTTTTCCTTTCTTTTAAAATATTAACTCTTTAGGAACTGCCACTTCACTGAGTAAAATATAAGTTTTGAACTAAGATATGGCATTCACTAGGAGGAATTTGGTGTGGGGAGAGGCACAAGGTCTTTCCCTCATTTAAAGAGCCTGTGAATGATGCTTCAGTAAGATGACCATATTGAAACCGAGCAGGACTCTGCTGGGGTGCTCCCAGGTACAAACACCTTTCTGTGTCTCCCATTTCTTATTTGCAGGATAAAGGTTTCAGTCTCCTAGACCTTCTTTAATACCAAAGAGCAGATTCAAATAGTTACTAATCAGGGAAGTAAGAGATTGCAGAAACAAAGGAGGAGCAATCAAGAAACAACGATGGTGCAGCTATTAAAGCAGGATCCTGGTTCCTGCACAAGGGATATACATAACAAAATCTTTGAGTTGTTCTGCAGGAACAAAGGCCCCCACCCAGTTGGAGGATGGTAACTTCAGAATGAGTGCAAGATTCCTGGAGCACCGCCCCTTTACCTCACTACCAACCCATCAGAAGAAAGTCACACACCCTGCACCTCTCACCCCAAATTTTGCCTATAAAAACTTCTCCCTGACACCCATCAGGGAGTTCAGGGTTTTTGAGCATGAGCCACCCATTCTTCTTGCTTGGCCCTGCAATAGACCTTTTTCTGCTCCAAAGTCCGACCTTCCAGTTTGTTCGGCCTCACTGTGTGTCAGGCACACAAACTTTCATTCAGTAACAATTTCATATATTGCCTTTTCATTCTACAACAGATCCTGAAAAAACTAGCACTCACTCAGCTCTTGCTGGACAAGTTCTGAAACTCTTTTTAATAATTCCTACAGTTATCATTACAAAATGCTTAAAAAATTCGATGAGGATTTGTTAGCTCTATGTACATATGTAAAATACTCAAAGTGTTTAAATTCAGGTAGATTAATGTGTGGCTCAGGATTCTGGCTTTTCTTTTGGGAATTTTCTTGGGGAACATGCTTGGTTTGGAGCCCAGTTATCTAATCAATGTTGATGCCTTTACATCCTTTTTGTAACTAATAAATAATTTGACTTATTGAATGTCTATTTTGGTACTTTATTTTATATTGATTTTGAAACCATAAAACTTGTGGAGGAAAAAACCTGAAAACTTTAAAAATGTATATAAATGTGACATTGAGATCTTGTCTGACTGACTTGCCAGGAAATTGAATCTTAGTTGTTACGTTCACTCTCTTTCTTCCCCTAGGAGAATAAAAGAATTAAAGAAACTTGTCCAGATATGGGAGAACTAGGGAAAAGATTCTAAACATTAGACTTTCAGTAATATTTATTTTTTAAATCTCACATGGTCACTTATATATGAGTCACTTAAAAACACACCATGATGGATGACAAGGTTGTCCTTTCCAGGAACTCTGATGCCTTGGGTCTGGTGGCCAGTCCTCTCACAGAACTAGACATCTCCCTGGAGTTCACCCAGGAGCAGGACCTACCAAGCTTTATCTCCTCTACTCTCATTTACCACATCCTAACCTCCAGTTCCCTTTAGCATTATACTGAAGGGGAGCAAAATTTGAACTCTATAATATGTCTCTTGGGCATTAGGATTACCTTGACCTGGCTATTTTCAAGAAGGTGCAGACATAGGAGAAGCTCTGAAAACCAAGGAGAAGTTACCCTTTTGTAAGAAGCCTTCATATTTATAAGGAAAATCTCCACTTGTAATGGCATCTCCCTCTCTCTACCAGGAACAGAAGAATGACTCTAAGTCTCTAGAAACTCATCAATAGAGAAGGCAATGACTTAAATCTGCATAACAACCTTACTGTTATTTACTGTGTTTTTCCCTGGTAACTTCCCATAATCCCCTCCCACAAACATCGTTTGTCTTTAGCTGGAGATGGTATTTTAAATGGTGGCTTGGGCCATTTCAGGGAGTTACTCAGTTTTCCTGGGTATCTCCCATGAATATAGGAGGTATATATGTTATTAAACTTCTGTTTTTCTCCTGTTAATCCGTCTTTTATTATAGACGTATCTCAGCCAAGAACCTAGAAGAGTAGAGGGAAAATTTTTCTTCCCCCAAAATCTCATTTAGGAATCAGATACTCCAGAAAACAGAGTTTAGAAAACAAAGTGTTTAGGAGCAACTTGTGTTTTAGTCTAATAACAAAACTTCTTTCAGTCAGGTATGCACAAAAAACCTGGATTCCATATTGGAAGCAGGTAGGATAAACACAGAATACTATCTCCAGAATCTTCCTATTGCATTATTCCCTTAAAGAACAAACAAACAAAAACAAAGTGTAGATTTTTTAATAATAATGATAATGCCATGTAACATTTCATATTATATGATGCAGTTACTAAACGAAAATTTCCCAAACCCAAAACTTTTTCAACAGAAAACCCATACTATTATTTAATTTGCTCACAAGTTCACCTTTTTATGAGGAGTTTGCAGGGTTTTGAGATCTGGCTTTAGAATTGGCAGAATTTAATTAATTCCTTCTGTTAATTAAACAAGGAGGCCATTAGAGGGAGGTGGTTCTAAATACTTAGCAGCCCATGTAACAAATCAAAACCTAAGCCTATAAATACCTCAAGGTTTAGAAACCAAAACCTAAGGCAACCAATCACAACTAGGCTTTTCCAAGTAAGGTGAATGTTTATGCTATAGCCAATTAAATAATTTCCTTTCTTTGTTTTCACCTTTTTTTCTATAAAAGTTTTCCCCCTGGCTCCTGTCAATATAGTGTTCCTAACAGCGTTAGCTTTGGCACTGCCTGATTCAAATAGATTTTTCCTCCAATACACTCTTAAAATTTTAATAGGCCTCAGTTTATCTTTTAACACTGCCCAGGCTATTGAATTTGACTATGGTTCATTAAAGCAACTAATCATGTGGCTGCCAATCTGTAACTTGTGATTATGCAACGTCTCCAGAATCAACATACAAAAGTATTTGGCCTATAGTCTGAAAATACATTATAACCTATATGTAGTGTTTTTTTTCAAGTGCTTATAAATTCTGTTGTGATTAATAAATTTCAAATTTATTTAAAAGTACTAACAAATGCATACTAGCTTTCTTAATTGTGCATTTTTTAAGTTAATGAATGAGGAAATTAAAATTGTCGTGTTGGGAGGAAACATTGTCTAGAATATTTTATTTATTTATTTTTAATTTTTTAACGGAAGTATAGCTGCTGTACAGTATTATATGTTACAGGTGTACAATATAGTGATTTACCATTTTTAAAAGTTAAACTCCACTTATAGTTATTATAAAATATTGGCTATAATCCCCATGTTGTACAATATATCCTTATAGCTTATTTTATACCTAATAGTTTTTACTTCTTAATCTCCTACCCCTATAGAATTTTTCTTATTTTAAAATTGGTAGGGAATTCCCTGGCGGTCCAGTGGTTAGGACTGACTCAGCACTTTCACTGCTGAGGATGCAGGTTCAATCCCTGGTGGGGGAGCTAAGATCTCTCAAGCTACATGGCCAAAAAAAAAAAAAAATTGGTAGTAAAGTAAACCAGGAGCGCCAATGCTTCCACTGTTCCAACTTGAGAAAAACTAGAAAATTACAAAATGAAATTCAATATTAAAGGTAGCAAAGAATTATGAAAGCAACGATGCCTGGGTGAATTATAAGTATGGAGAAAAGAGAATCACTGAAAATGAGCTGATGATCACAGGCTGTGTTGGCTCTGGGAACATTTGCTAATTCTGGGAGTGGACTAAAGACCAGTGTTAGCCTAGGGAGAAGGACCAGAAGCGACAAAGTTGACACTTGGGCAAACTCAAATGCATGGACAGTTGCAGAGTTCTTGTGCGCTGTGGTGGTGTGGAGAGCTCAGCTGACCTCTCCTTAAAGACAGTGAACTTCCTCCAATCTCTCAATGATGAGGAAACAAAACACACTAAAAGGAGAAAGTATGTACTTCTGTATGTGTTTGGCCACCCTCACAAAACACTGCAAAGGGCTCTCCCTTATTGCAGCCCCGTGGCGCTTCACTATCCCTTGTGAGTTTCCGGACACACCTCCACATCATTAGACATTATCTTGACTGATGCAGATCTAGATTATTGGTGTCATGTTATGAAGTCTTAGAAAAGGGGTAGGACTACTCTGCATACCATTGGATGCAAATCCAGGACCCAAAGATTACATTTTTGATCTTTAAATTAGGGATGAAGGTATAGTGGCCTACATTCAGAGATTCCTCTATTTTAACTCCTTCAAAGTATCCATCCTCTCTCTGGCAGGATTAAATTCAAAGGAACCACCAGAGCCTGACCACTACGTACCACTCTAGGCTTATTTTGCAATATGTTTATATTAGTTGTACCGAACTACATCAAATTCACTCCCTTAAGTGTCTCAGAACATATTGTAATTTCCACATAAAATACTTTCATATTCCCCTTTCCAGATTTCCTGCCTAAGTAATCTCTTCTTGTCCTTAAAAGGTAAACTCTATCATTATTTGCCCCAAGAAGCCTTTAGCTGCCCTCTACTCCATCACATCTATTTTCTTCCCCATCTACTCATAGAGGATCCTGTGTAAATGGCTATTAGAGCAACCTATTGCACTGTTTATAACTTTTGGTCTATTATCTGTATTCTCACTAGTTCCTTGTGTTTGGGAACTACATCTTATTTGAATTATCTGTGCTTAGAACAGTAACTGTCACACAAGAATAGTTTAATAGATGTTGAATAAGTGAACAAATGGGAAAAAAAGGGACTAGTATATTGCTTAAATCTCAATGTATGAAAATAGACCAATTTTCCTTCATGAATTTCATAAATGCAGATCAATTTCAGGGTTTCTGAGCCTTCTTTGTCCTATTTTGCTCAGATTCCTCAGAAGTCAAATATAAACATACTGTATTCCAAAGCACTGACTTATTGATGAAAAGATTCCACCCTAAATTCTCATTTCTTTTCTTGTCTATTGAATCAGGCTGACAACCTAAATGTAAGCAAAAAATAATTTCCCTCTGTCTTCATATTTTAAGGTTTAGAGCCTTGTCATAGCTAGGGCTCCCTAGGAACGGAATCTGAGGCTCTGAGATTTGGTGACTGAAGAGTGCTCTCATGAACACTAATTTTGAGGGAAAAAAAGAAGCAAGAGTGGGCACAGGTAAGGTAAAATTGTGTTGTAGTGGCAGTAATGGCTTCAGCCCTTCCCACAAGGAGCTCTGAAACTGGCCAGCCCTTCAGAGAATCTCAAATCGAGCAGAGGGACCCAGGCCTTTGTGTTCCTACACTGTTCGGTCACTGGTTGCCAACTATCTAAGGAGGGGGGCATAACTTGAGTGAGGAAGCCTCTTTTGATGGAGAACAATTTTCACAATGGCCTGCAGCTGTGAGCTATCAGCAGCCAAGCTTCCCAGCAGTCAAGGGATGGAGTACTTCGGTCCTGAAAGATTTGGAAGATGAACCGCACCATCAGCTACAATCTACCGCTTGTGATGCTTGGCTCCACCTGCTTCGCAGTCAGTTCACCGCATCTGGGAGCAGCTCCTCCAGGATTTTGATTGGTTTCTTATCCAGGGAAAACTAAAAAGAGGAAGATCAGGGAAATGAACTACAGCTTGTGCTGCTGCAGTTGGTCTCAAGTTTGGAAGTGGTTTTCATTTCCTCCCTCTTCTACATCCCATTCCAGACTCTCCCACACTTGACTAGAAGCTATGCCAGTCTGAGCTTACCTGGGGCCACCAAGACCCTCATCCTTGAGGAATCTGAGCCTTTGTACAATGCCATTCTCAGGTGGGGTTAAATAGGTCTTACCACTTTGCCTTTTTACTTCAAGAATTTTAACAAATAAAAAGTTAAGGAGTTGATATACACCCTCCCTCAACTCATTTCCTTCTTTCTTTTCCAAGGCTACTCACCATCTTAAATTTAAGGTCTCACAATTTCTTGCATGGCTTCCACTCTATCTTTACATGTAGCTACCTGTTTGACATATATATTCATATAACATATAGCAAATTAAAATCCAGGCTAAACGTCCGCATCAATAAGCAAAAAAAGGTAAAATACTCAATAGCAATGGAGGGAAAAAAAGGAACTTCACAGAAAATGAACCCAAATTGCCAACAAACCAATAAAAATATTTAAATAAAATATTAACTAGGGGATTACATATTAAAAGTACAATGAGCTTTCCTCTTACATCTATCAAATTGTCAAAAATTAGTGAGCTCCTCTCAATTGTTTTTTTCCTTCTTTTCCCAGTGATGCATTTGGACTGTGAATTAAATACACTTGGACTTTTTCTTTCACTCTTTTGCAGTAAAGATATCTTGTTTCTCTGAACTGATGCTATTCCAAAAAAAGACACAGTCACTATTTTCCCCCTTTTTTGACACATAAAAAGAAATGCAAAAGCTTTACTTAAAAAAAATCACTTTCAAAGTTTTTTTTTCTTTTTCCATATTTATCCCTTTATATAGGAATAATTCATAAAATTAATTTAATTATTATACCATGCAGGTACATGTATTGATATACAGTTAGTCCATATCTTTTTAAAATTAGCAGTTGTATATATTGATTATTATTTTTTACTGCAGGACAGTCATGAAACTAGCACTTGGTTCATTTTTTTCTCTCTTGTGCTTTAAATTGAAGAGTAATTTATTGCTCCTCATTTGGCATAATGTTATTCTAAGTAAATATACTGTTTATTTATTTGAAATGGGGCATATAAGAAGAACAAAAGGGACTTCCCTGGTGGTGCAGTGGTTGAGAGTCTGCCTGCCAGTGTAGGGGATATGGGTTCGAGCCTTGGTCTGGGAAGATCCCACATGCCGCGGAGCAACTAGACCCGTGAGCCACAACTGCTGAGCCTGCGCATCTGGAGCTTGTGCTCCGCAACAAGAGAGGCCGCGACAGTGAGAGGCCCACGCACCGCGATGAAGAGTGGCCCCCGCTCGCCGCAACTAGAGAAAGCCCCCACACAGAAACGAAGACCCAACATAGCCAAAAATAAATAAATAAAAATTAAAAAAAAAAAGAACAAAAAATTTTTGTTTTTGAAAGAAGATATGTATGGTGAACACAAAGAGAGCCCAAATGGAATTGACAGTCCAGATGTAACTGCAGAACCAGCCCAAAGTGTCCCCACCCTGTTTCTCACAGGATACTGAGTTGTTTTTCAGAGACAACCAAACAAATCCACGAGTCATGCAGCTGAAGCACGCACAGAGGAGAAAATTTTGGCCTCAAATGTCACGGGGAACCAAAGTTTCTATGCTTCCCCTGTGGAACTAAAAGACTAAAACAAGACTGGAACCTGAACTCTGGAACCCTTTGAGAAGTGAAGGGTCTGTTGTCCAGGAAAACCTGGTGCTGGAGCCCCTTTTACCATAATTTACCATAAAGGGCCAAGTTCCAGAGCCCTCTAATGAAAACCTGCCCTGCCAGTGCATCTGCAGACCAAACCACTCTCCCTTACCTCATAAGAGTTTGACCAGACCCCAGACTGGGGAGACAGATCTGAGCTTTGCCTCCTGTCCCTTTGCTTGGATGCCCTGCAATAAAACATTTTCTCTCTGCATAAGACCTTTGCCTCAGTATTTGGTCCTTCCGTTGTGCAGTAGGCAAAAAGGCCACTTGCTCTGTTACACAGACGTATGTACTGCATGTAGTAGAAACCACTTTGGGTGCTATTCAAGAGTCATTACCTCTGAAATATCCTGAAGAAAATTAATTAGTTATAAAGTATCTAGCAAGCTGAGTTCAAATTGTACCTGTATCACCATCACTATGAATGCTAAATGGCAGTCATATAAGACTAAACTTGTCTGCAATAAATACATTTATAAGAAGTGGACACTGGCTTTATTATTATTTTTTAATTAATTAATTTTTTTCTCAGTCTTTTTTTTTCCATAACTGTATTGGAGTATAATTGCTTTACAATGTTGTGTTAGTTTCTGCTGTACAACAAGGTGAATCAGCTATATGTATACATATATCCCCATATCCCCTCCTTCTTGAGCCTCCCTCCCACCCTCCCTATCCCACCCCTCTAGGTGGTCACAAAGCATCTACCTGATCTCCCTGTGCTATGCGGCTGCTTCCCACTAGCTATCTGTTTTACGTTTGGTAGTGTATATATGTCCATGCCACTCTCTCACTTCATCTCAGCTTACCCTTCCCCCTCCCCATGTCCTCAAGTCCATTCTCTACATCTGCATCTTTATTCCTGCCCTGCCACTAGGTTTACCAGTACTGTTTTTTTTAGATTCCATATATATGCATTAGCATACGGTATTTTTTTTTTCCTTTCTGACTTACTTCACTCTGTATGACAGATTCTAGGTCCATCCACCTCCTTACAAATAACTCAATTTTGTTTCTTTTTATGGCTGAGTAATATTCCATTGTATATATTGCCACACCTTCCTTATCCATTCATCTGTCGATGGACACTTAGGTTGCTTCCATGTCCTGGCTATTGTAAATAGAGCTGCAATGAACATTGTGGTACATGGCTTTTTATGGTTTTCTCAAGGTATATGCCCAGTAGTGGGATTGCTGGGTCGTATGGTAGTTCTATTTTCAGTCGTTTAAGGAACCTGCATACTGTTCTCCATAGTGGCTGTATCAATTCACATTCCCACCAACAGGGCAAGAGGGTTCTTTTTTCTCCACACCCTCTCCAGCATTTATTGTTTGTAGATTTTTTGATGATGGCCATTCTGACCAGTGGGACACTGGCTTTAGAAATCCAACATTCACCTTTGCGAGGAAGCAAACATCACCACCAGGTTTGTATCATTAGTTTTAGCAACATGGGTAGGACTTTGTTTTCTGTTCTGCTGTTTCCATATTAACATCAGAACACCTACTTTTGTCTTAATAATCCAACCTCTCAGCCTCATCTCTTACATACTGACCTTTGCTCAACTAACAATAGTGTCTGCAAAATTCTCCTTGGATGTGCCCCATCATTGCCTCATGGTATAAATTAAAAGGACACTATAACCCCATTAAATCAATAAATGTTAAAATAAAAAATGTCAAACAAAAAATAGGGTGATTTAAAGTTGGGGAGAAAAATAAAGAGCACTAAGCTACAAATTTACGCCAAAAGGGAAAACTTTTAGAGTTAGTTCAATTCTAATTTTTAGAATTAGTTGATTCCCTATCACAGTAAATGGCATATAATAAAACAGAGTAGCATTAGTACTTAAAGAAAGTGTTTTTTCACATTAATTATGTAAAATTCTTAATATTTGACTATCTAATAACCCTTAATAGAATAATAACTTTGTCTGGAATATAATTTTTCTTGTGTTTTTCTTTTCTTAATAAATTGTGCTTCATAAGTTTATTTTAAATTAACATTATAAGCAATTTTAGTTTTTTCTTTTAATCTAATAGTTTAGGTTGCTGACCTAAAAGAACATTTAGGTCAAATCTCCTTGATTTCTAAAGAAAACAGTTACAGATTCTGCGTTTTCATTTGTATCAGTAAAATATTTATGAAATTATATGCATATTATAAGCCAGGTTTTGTACTTATATTATTTAATCAGAAAATTAACCCTTTTTGAATTTATATTTTATAGGTAAGAAAGCTGTTCTTCAAAGATCGCATAAAACTAAGTGCTTGTTAGTTTTATGCTCAAATTCATAAAGCTAGGTGGTAACAGTTTCAGAATTGAAACACAGGTCTAACTCCAGAATTCACACTCTTTTGACTATTGTGTACCACATCAACACGATAAAGGGTGCCCCAAAGCAGAGAGTTGTGTGTGGTTGAAGGCGCCACAGTGGCATAATGTTCTCCTGCCATTTGAGAAATTCCACTTTGAATTCCACAGATACCAAAAGGAAATTGAAAGTTTATGCAATGACCCTTAAATGGCACCAGAAGAGGTTTCTCTACATTCATCATAACCAGCGCCATTCTTTCTCTTCCCCTAATCTAGTAATAGAGGAGTGCCAGTTAGCTAGAAATACTATCATTACAAGATGCCTATTTCCATTCCGAAGAGAATTGTAGGGGAAAAAGCTGAAAATGAAGAGGTATACATGGCTAAATATAGGTTATTTTCCAGATTGAGATCTTAAGTTGTAGCTTCTTGTTAAAGTTAGTTGATTTTTCTGTTTTATTCTTTATTTTGTTTATTGTGTCTTGTTTTATTTGTAGTTCATTTGGCCTTTTCCCTGCCCTTAAAAATGAAAGTGCAGTCTTACTTTCCTCTCTGGGCTGCGAAATATCTCGGTATAACTTTTAACTACCCTCGCACTGACATTAGTTTTCTAATCCTTAGTGCCCAGCTTTCTTCATCAGATGACTGTCTATTTAAGGTGAAGTGTTCATCAATGATCAGTCTGTTTAGGAATGGAACTCATAAAACAAAATATGGAAGCTAATAGAAGGACATTGATTCTCTGTCCCATCCAAAGACAGGCCACAAATTAAGTAATAAAATACACATTGCTGCTCCTGACATTTAATTTCTGTGGAGCTGGAATTAGCAATGCATAACCCATAGGCAGAAGCATTAATCTCACAAACTATCTTGACTGGAAACCATACATTAACAACTTGATCTTTATTGCTACTATACCATGCCCATTGTAAAAATTTGTATGTTCAATAAATTGAGCCAAAGGTAACAAAGGGAATCAACTGGAACTTGCAGTTTTGTACAAAACAAGACTATTTTGTTCTTTCGGTTTATTGCATCTCAGTGCTGGCTTTGTCTCTCCAAATTAAAATTCTCATATTTTCATCTATGCATATAGCAATGAAGAGTAGCGGTTCTTAAAATTTGCCTCTGTGGAACCAGCATTTCTACATATCCTGTGGCACTCAAGAATGAAAATCTCAGGGAGGAACTATCTAGGAGGTCTTCAAAAACAACGGTGATGGTTGAGCATTCTCCCCAAGATGACAATGCTTCTCCCAGTCAGATGGATGCATGGGTTGGGGTGGATAGCCTTCAAGCAGAGAAAAATCATACACATAGTGATGTGATAGTGTGTTGGCAGAATGACAAATATTTCAATAAGAGAGCAGCTTTGGGGAACTGAAAGATAAGTGTCTGAAAATCTATGCAGAAGCCATAAGATGAAGGGGAACTTTTTTGCTCTGCTAAGAAGAGTAGAATCCATCCTGTAGAAGATGGGGTGATATTGAATGTTCTTCAGCCAGGAAGTGAATTGGCAAGGATTACAAATTTGGATTCTGGAAACAGTCTGCCTGGATTCAAATGCTGGATATTTCCCACCAGCAGTGTGACCCTAAGGAAATTATTTAACATCTCTGTTAAGTTCATCAGATTTCTTATCTGTAAAATGAGAAAAATACCACATATGGCAGTTGTGATGATTAAATTTAATAAATTAAAATATTTAAAGTGCTCTGAGCAGTTCTGGTATATAGTAAGTGCTATATAATTTTTTGTTATTATAAAAATTGTTATTATTTGAGTCACTCCACATTCACTTAAAACCCCTTTCCACATGCAAGTCACTGTAATATTCAAACCTTAAAAAATGAGCAAGATAGGCGTCTGAGAGTTTTGTATATATAAACTGTGCAATGATAACTGCTAGAAAACAGGCAAATACCAGCACTCTACCGGGACTGAGATATAAGTTATTCTTCCTTGGTGGAAAAGTATTCTTCCCTTTAACTGAGTCTTATGAATGAATAGGTTTCCTGGGCAGAAAAGTGGGTAGGAGAAAATATCAATGTAAAAAGTGGCATGGCATCCAGGAAGAACCTGTCTGGTTTGATGTTCCGGAAAATGAGTAATGTGGTTCCAGTTCAGAGTGTATGGTGTATAGAAATGCTATCGTTACAAGATGCCTATTTCCATTCCTAAGAGAATTTCCCTAAGGAGAAAAAGCTGAAAATGAAGAGGTATACATGGCTGAACATGTCAAATCATTAGTGACTTTTAATGCACAACAAATAAGATAGTACTTATCTTTAGGCTCAGGTAAATCTTTCAAGACTTTTAGTAAGGACATGACAAAGCCATGGCAAAGCCAAGAACTGCTTTAGGCATTAAAATTTTTTCTTCTGATGATTGAGGAATATATCTACAATTCAAATGAAACTGCAGTATATTATCTTATTTGTAGTTAGAAATATCTATGGAGAATTTTTCAAATAATAAAATTATCTCAGTTATAGTCACACGAACCACACTAAGTACCTAAAAATAATCACCTTCTTTATTCAATTTTAATTTTATAGAAAGGAAGAAAGGAAAAAGAAGCAAGAAATAGGCAGAAGAGAAAGGAGGGAAGTGAGAGGGATATAGGGAGAGGGTGAGAAGCAAGAGAAGAAGGATAAAAAAAAAGAAAATCAAAATAGGTTTTACATTAACGATGAAGAAAATTAGAAATTGTAGAATAAAAACTTCTTGGGTATAGCTGAAGAATGAACATTCATTTGCGAAATTGAAACAGTGCAATCTTTTGGTGCAATGAGCAGAATACCAAAAGATGCTTCCCAAACAGTAGTTCTTTAGTACAATTAATCCTCTGATTTAATTGCTCTTTATGTAAGAAAAACCCTTGATATACATATGTAATAGAAGAATAATATAATTTTTCACCTGTAACTCTCACTTCAAAATGCATAAGCAGAATCTCCTACCCAGTCATTAAAATAGCTACAACTGACATTTTGGTACATTAAAAATAACAACTAAATTGATGTAATTTCTGTCCAATTTCATCACCGTCATCCCCATTCAAATAATCAGACCCACCACATTAAGCTGCCATTTCTTTGTTAAATTTTTCGACTTCTTGCAAAGCCTTTTTTCCTCTCCTCCTCCTTATCCTTCTTCATTATGAACCTCTTCAGATGACTTTTTGTAACCCTTAATAGGACATGTCAAAATGGAAGCACTGAAATGCAACTCTGCAGTGTTTCTAAGAGGACACATCCGACACAGCTAATCAAGAGTCTTTGGTCCACAGGCTGAGAAACACTTTAAACCAGTCATTGGGCAGAGAAGAAATACTCTGCTGAAAAGCTGTTTAAAATTATAGTGCATGGTTGGTGGTTGATAAGAGAGAGTTGATTCTTGTTTCTTCTAAATAGAAGCTTTTTTTTCTTAGGTTGCAGGCTTTTTTGGGTAACTATTATTGAAGCATATGAAGTGCCTTCCTATCTTGTAAAACTTTGTGTAGTAACTAAATCAATGGATCTATTACAGTCATATTAGTCCAGCTATAGGATGAGGTGAACTGTAAAACTTCAGCTATAACCAAGACTACAGCAGCCCAATAAAGTAGAGTTCATCAAAACAATTTATCTGAAAAAACACAAGAAAGATGTATCTGGGATTCATTTTCTCATATGTATACCGAGAGGCATGGAATTAAAATGACAGAGAAAATAGAAGATCTAATCTTTTCACAACTCCTGTGTGTTCTCTGGAGGTTCAGCTTTGTTAGACATGCCCTGGGACCCAATTACATTGAATCATTTACTGGTGTGATTGAAAACTATGCTGATAATGGTCTTATTTACTACTTATAAATATTTGCTCTGCTATTAAGCATCATTATCACATTTTGTACAAAAATAAATAAATAATAATAATTATCATATTTTCAGTGACAAATTAAATTATAAGTGGGAAAATAAAATATTCAGGGGATTTTTTTGTTTGTTGAATGTTTATGACATCTGCTTGTTATTTTGGCTTTCAAATTACAAGGTCAATCTTCCATGGGAAACTTTCCTCATGGGAAGAATGCTTAAAATTTGTATATCTTCCACTAAAAAGGAAGAGTGAGCGATGACGTTGTCAGCCCAGATCATCCTACTAGGTTTCCTTCAAGTGAGATAATTAAAAGAGAGAAGTAATATTTAATTTTGCTAGCCATACTTTTGAATCCTAAATCAGAGTGTATTTTTTAAATTCGAACCCATCCAAGAAAAAGTTCTAAATGAGGTCATTATAAATACATTACCCAATCTTAACAATGTGGTCTTTATTCACAAATAGTTTTACTGTCAGAAAATGGCAGAGATTAGGGCCATTGTTTAATAGTTTTAAGAACCTTTGTAATTAAGACCAAGAGTTTAGTCCTCCTGCCACGTGAGGACACACAAAGATTTCCTGGCAGTGAACCAGGAAGAGGCCCCTCACCAGGAGGCAACCTTGCTGGCACCTGGATCTTGGACTTCCCAGCCTCCAGAGCTACAGGATCAGATATACACCCTATAAATTCCAGATCTTGAACTGATGTCTTCAAGATGGCAACATAGGTCATTCTAGACTTCAGTCTCCTTTACAAGAAGACCAACTAGCAACTATTCATAGACAAGACATTATTGTGAGAATCTCAGAACCCCAGGGATGAGGCTGAAACACCCCCTTGGACTACAGAGTCCAAGAAGGAGTTATTAGAAGGGTAAGAGGTACGGGTTCGTTCTGAACGAATTGCCCCTCCCCTAGGCCAGCACAGCCTGCCCTGAGAGGGGTCTTCTAGGCCTGTGGTTTCTCCAGCGAGGAAAAGAAAACCCAAAGTGTGCATCCAGCTTCCCCAGCATTGCCAGACACCCCAGGAGGCACATTTGGATCTCTCCTCACAGGGATCAATGGGGGAATCTGTAGGGCTTAACAACTGGGGATCAGTTAGAAGAAGAGATGAGGGTGGGGCTTACAGCAACCAGGGCTCAGATCTGAGCAGAATCTATTCTTTCTGGCAGACTGAGTAAAGATACCAAACAGTGTCTCTGCTCTTTTGCAGAACAAAGCCAGTGGCCCTGTCTGGCCAAGGAGTTTGGATGGCAATTCATGATTTGGGTGCCCAGTAAATGGGCCATACTGGCCATGGAGCCTATTCTACATTCATGGCTGGGAAGAGAAGTCAAATTGGCAGTCCTGCCTAACTACTGGGCATAACCTCCAGTCCCACCCTGAAACCATAAAACTCCTAGAAGAAAACATAGGGAAACATCTTCACATCGGTCTTGGCAATGATTTTTTGTCACGAAGGGCAAGGCTACAAAAGCAAAAATAAATAAATAATACTATGTCAAGCTAAAAAGCTTCTGCACAGCAAAAGAAACAATTTAACAAAATAAAAAGGCAACCTATTTGATGGGAGAAAATATTTGCACTCACATATCTGATCAGTGATTAATATTCAAAATATATAAGGAACTCATACAGCTCAATAGCAAAACAAAAAACAAAAAAACAAATAAACAGATTTAGCAATGAGCAGAGGATCTGAATACATCTTTTTCCAAAGAAGATATACAAATGGCCAGTAAGTACCTGAAACAGTGTTCAATATCACAAATCATCTGGGAAACGTAAATCAAAACCACAATGAAATATTATCTCACACCTGTTAAAATGGTTGCTATCAAAAAGACAAGAGAAAAATGCTAACTAGGATGTGGAGAAAAGGAAACATTTGTACACTGTTGGTAGGAATGTAAATCGGTACAGCAATTATGGAAAACAGAATAGGATTCCTCAAAAAATTAAAAATAAAGCAACCAGAGGATCCAGCAATTACACTTCTGAGTACGTATCCAAAGAAAGAAAATCAGGATCTCAAAGAGATATCTGCACCCCCATTTTCATTGCAGTATTATTTACAACAGTCAAGACCTGAAAACAACCTAAGCGTATGTCAACAAATGAACATATAAGGGGCTTCCCTGGTGGTACAGTGGTTGGGAGTCCACCTGCCGATGCAGGGGACATGGGTTCGTGCCCCGGTCCGGGAGGATCCCACATGCCGCAGAGCGGCTGGGCCCGTGAGCCATGGCCGCTGAGCCTGCGCGTCCAGAGCCTGTGCTCCGCAACGGGAGAGGCCACAACAGTGAGAGGCCCGCGTACCGCAAAAAAAAAAAAAATAATAAAAAATAAAATGTTAACTTTGTGCTAACTAACCTATTTATTAAACATTTCACAAAGCATATCAAATCGTCACATTTTACACCTTAAACTTATACAATGTTATATGTCAATTTACTCCCAATAAAGCTAGAAAAAAAATCTTTTTAAAAGAGCAAGTTTTTAAAATATAAGCAATGGATACTTAAGAAAAAGTGCATATAATTCTGACTATATTTCAATGAGTTTAAAAGATTTTTCTAATCATTATGTTCTATAGGATCTAAGTAGAAAACTGTTCATGAAACTTTGAAAGCAAAAACATATAAACTTTCAGGTAAACTTTGGCACTTCTGTGATTTAGAATCGCTTTTGGCCGAAAGTTCTTAAGCGGTAGCCTCAATGTGTCTTTAAACTTCTATAGCTTCATCTAACCATTGAATCCTGACAGTTTATCAGATATAAGGTCCTGGTTAGTTTTCTGAATATTTCAACTTCTTTTGCTTATCTGGCACATCCTTTATACCAGGAGAAATTGCTTAGGGTTGTACATAGTTGGCTGCTCCAAAGGAGGGGGCCTCAATTAGAAGAAGGAAATGAGAACAACCTCTGGATAAATACCTGCAGACTTCATGGTTATCTTTTGTTTCCAATTAGTTTCTGAAAATGTATATTTTATTCAATTCCTTCAAAGGCTTGAAATAATTTTATTTGTCTTCCAGAGTTTTTGAAACAGTCTTCTTTCCTTAACTTTGGATTAAAATGCATTTAAACAGCAAATTTTAGAAAATTTTGGGAAAAACAGGAAGTCCCTCACATATATGATAGGTTGCCTGTTGAAATTAAAAGAGCAGAAATATATCCCAATACAAAAAGAGTAGGCCAATATATACAGCATTTCTATATTCTTTAAATTATTTTAAATTGTTTTAGATATTTGATTTAGAAAAAGTTCTATTATTTTAAGTTTTCCTTTGATTCTTCTTTGTGGGTAAGGAAAGTAAAGCAAAACTGTTAGATCTCCTGCTCCCAGTACAGACGATTTATTTCCATAACCAATTTTTAGTGCACAGAGTTTATATTAATATCCAATTATTACAGCAATGGAAGGATCCCCAGTGTTACAAGTACGTGCATGAGAGAAAGGAATATATTCCCCTCAGTGGTGGGAGAAGGTAGGTCTCTGTCTTAGTCAGTTCAGGTTGCTATAACAGAATACCATAGACTGGATGGCTTATACAACAGAAATTTATTTCTCACAATTCTGGAGATGGGCAAATCCAAAATAAAATCACCAGCAGATGTAGCAGTAGGTGAAGGTTTGCTTCCTGGTCCATAGATGACAGTCTTCTTACTGTAACCTCACATAGCAGAAGGGGTGAAGGTGGTCTCTCATCTAATCTTTAATGTAAAGGGCACTAATCCCATTCATGAGGGCTCCACACTCATGACCTAATCACCTCCCAATAGCCCCACCTCCAAATATCATCAAACTGGGGATTAGGTTTCTACAAATGAATTTGTGGGGGGGACAGACATTCAATCTATAGCAGTCTCTGACTCTGGAACACAGCATAGCCACAGTAGACCTAACTGTTTTTTCAGAGGCACATCAGGCTCTCCATCTAATAATTCCTAAAAGATTGTAGGGTGAGGAAAAGAGAGGAGTGTGCTCTCCTTACACAGCCAGCTTTTGAAGCAGCACCTAATAACCCAAGGTGGGAGTATTTTAATGGCTTATCACTCTCTTATCCATTCATTCATTTACTCATTCTTCCATTTACATGCATTATGCAAATGATGGGTTACAGAAAAGAATAAAATACTGCTTCATCCTCAAAACTATTATCTAGTAATCTAAGAAGCAAATTATCCTGAGTTAAATGAACTATCAAAATTCAATATAATCACAATAAAATTTAAAACAGTGTTCTTTTTATCCTCTGCCCCATAGCTTAAAACTGAACTCCATATGCTTCAGATAGAATATTTACTTAAAGAATCTTTGAGTCATGGAGTGACTTATCCACATGTCAAAATAAAGTAACAAAACCAAAACTAAAAAAAAAATTGAAGATGGAGCTAATTTATCTAATTCATCCAGACTATCTATTTGCCTAAATTAGTTGCCTATGAGACAGTAATACTAGAATCATATTTTTAAGCAACAAATTCCTCCTCAAAAACATTATAAAATGTCCACAGGGTAAAATAATTCAATGTACTAGCTAATCGTCATAGTTTCTAAAGGTGATGTATTTAATGCAACATGTAATTAAAGGCATCCATTTAACTATATGCATACCATAACATTAGATACAAAGGTATATGCAGAGATAAAACATAATCTCTTCAGCTGGTAAACTTACTTAATAAACCATCTTTTCAAACTTGAGTAATAATTGAACCCTTTAAAAATCACAGAAAGTCTATTTCTGAGACTATGTCCATGGAGTCCCAGGTTTCTAGATAACCCAGGTTGAGAGAAACTCAAACCCTCTAACATATAGAGGCAATGCAATATATTAGAAAATACTAGAATGGGACGATTAATGTCTAACTAATGCAACCTTTCAGATATTTATTTATTCCTCAAAGCAACATTGAATGGAAGTTATACTCATTTAACAAATGTAGAAACTTAGACACAGAGTATTTAAATGGCATGCACAGTCACACAGATGGGAAGTATTTCTCAACACTAAATATTAAAGTGCTTAAACTCTTAAACCACAAAGTGATAGGATAGTCGGAAGTATTATTTTATTATTAATAATTTATTCTTCCTCCTGCTGTTGCTGGTATTGCACTTAGGGGAAGGATCCATGTCTACCTCCTTTTCTGAATATGTTTCCATGCAGCTCACTGTATGTTAGGCTAAGCTGCTGTAACAAGAAATCCTAAAATACAATGACTAAAGAAGTTCATTTATTTCTCTCTCATATAACAGTTCAGAGGTACGTAGTCCAAGGCTATAGGAATAGATCTGCCACCCTCAACATGAACCCTCCCTCTCAGGTTCAAGTTTCCTCCATCTCTCAGCCACAGGAATGGAAAAAAAGACCAGGGCAGTACGTGGCCAGTTTTTACTAAAGGGTAAAACTGGAGTGTCATATATAACTTCTGTTCATATGCCATTAATAAAATCGGTAAAACTTGTACTATATATTGCAAGTTACAAAAGACACTGAAAAATATAGTTTTTTTTTCAAGGTTACCTTTGCTAATATGGGTAAAATGTAACAATGAAAGAAAGGAACAATGAACATTAGACAGCCTCTAGCATTCTGCTACATTCACCATTTAATGGAAGTGCAATTATTAAATGCCTGTTAGGTATATATATTATGCTAGATCCTTTGAAGTTTATGAAATGGTTTGTAATAAACTAATATAGATGCTGATTTTCTTGGCAAGAGTTCTAGTTTTAAAATTAAGAAATCAATGCTATTTTGTTCCATTTTAATGCAATATTAAGAGTCATGAAGTGAAAAATTCAGACATAGCCCATGAATAATATTAGACTAATGTTGGTTCTTCTCCACAATAACTGAGGATCTTAACAGATGGTGAAAGTTTAGTGGAATATTGAAGCCTTCTGGGATGTAATAGTGAAGATAAATGTAAATTTAAATTGTGTTTAATGGGTCTACACTGATCAAAGATTCTTAAAGCAATGGACAAGCCACGTGCTTTTCAGCGGGATGCAGGATGCACTGCCTTTCCTTGGCCCTTGTGTCTTCAGCGCTGACATGTAGGTGTGAATGTCTAAGCAGATTGTTCCTGCTCCTTTTCACTACCTATTTGCTAATCTTATGAGCTAGAGCTCATTTCAAGAGAGTGTGGTTGCTTCAGGGTGTAGAAATCTGAAAGACTGTAGAAATTTATAGAATTTATGTCAATTTATAGGTCATTTTATGCTGCTGGGAATTTTAGAATATATTATAATATTTATTCACACTTAAAAAAATTGAGTGCTATTTTTACTGCTCAGTGAAAGATAGTATATTCTGGCCTCACTATATCTTATACCAAAATGAATGCCATGACTACAGTATTTGGCTTCTTCTAAAAATCTAACAATTTATTTTGCCTTTTCCTTAATTTAGAATGTTATCTTTATCCTATCTCTTAAATTCTTTCTGATAACTGGGCTATGCACTAGAAGCTTGAACAAGATTTTGATTATTATTCTATTTGATCACTATACATTGTTATAACATAATATTTGGGTTTTGAAAATTATTTGGGGGGATGATTTATACAATGTGGTAATCTACAGCTACTAAATAAATTAGATGTTTGCCTAATAAATGGACACTGGTGCAAAAAATCACCAATTGAAACCAATCTCCCTTAATTCCTGACTTCCTCAACCAACTAGATGTATGACTTTGGGAATTTACTTATTCTACTAACCTTCATTTCCTCTTCCTTTCAGCAGGGATTATAACACCTCTACTAATTATCTTAAGTTATTGTTTAGTCAACTGAAATAAGGTAAATTCATTGGCTTTAAATTTACAATAAATATTTACCAAATGAAGGTTATGTCAGGCACTGTAGTAATCAAGTATAACAATTTTAACATGCAAATACCTTTGCCATATTTACCAAAGCATGCTCCAAAAAAGTCTTATTTCCAAGGCAAATTAATAGCTATTATAGAAAAAAAAAACTCTATGGGATCAAATAAGTTTGGAAAAATTATATTAAATCAAGTTAAACAGTTCCTTTAGGTCAGTTAATCTTAGAACTTCTAATATATTTATGTGCACTGGGAGTCTCCAAGATAATATAGAAGGCAGAATTTTTCCTTCTTATTTCAAGGGATACCTCTTAAGACTATTGTTCCTTTGATCAAACTTTAGGAAAATTTTATTTTATCATGAACTCAAAATAATTTACACAACACATAATGCATCTTGGGAGAATGTTGTGAGAGGTTTAAATGACCCAGGGTTAAGAATTAAATGCCTGTATACTTCAATCTACTCAAATACAATAATCTACTTTTATTACTTAAAATATTAATGTTTCAAAAAATTTCAATTCTAATTTAAAAAAATAATCATCTCCTTTAATTTCTGTATTATTCTCTTATACATTTTTTCCTGTTGAGACTTCACAACTAAAATTTTTTTTTTTGAGGAATTAAGATTCTACTTCCTTATCACAAATTCGCCAACATCTTTCCAATAAAATAAGCATGAGAAGGAGAGATAAGCAAGTATCATATCAGGAAGCTCTAAGGTCATAAAAATTGTAGAATAATATAGCCATCGAAAATTTGGACCATGGGGATCTTGAGACAAACTACAGAACAAAATTTTTTTTGCCACAAATTCAATTCTTTTAGGCAAATATGAAAGCAGAAAGGGAGAAAAGCTACAGGCATCACTGTGCAGAGGTTTCTGTCCTCTAGTGTTCTGCCAAGGGCACAGAGCACACCTGGAGAATACAAGGCAACTGAAGCCAGCCCTTACCTGCTAGGTGCTTACACCTCATTGAGCTGGCAGAAACTAGTCCAGTGGCCTCAGTAAATAAAAAGCACAGCAAGGAAATAAAAGCTTATTTAAAAGTAACTATTACGTGTTCTAAAGTAAGACAACTATCATCTCTCAAAGAGTAGACAGAAAGTGACTGACAAGTTTTGTTGAATGCCAAAGGGACTTTCCACAACACCTTGTAAGTTGGCCAACACTTCTAAGGTGCTGTCACCACAAAACCAGTGAAAAGAATTTTTTTCCAGCTTAGATATATAATTAAAGCTGTCAAATCCACTTCTCTCTTGCAAAAGGTTAGGAGGGAGGGATACATGCAATTACACAATTCCCTGACAAACAGCTTCCAAATTTTCCTTCTAAATCAGCCCCATGCTTTCATAATACCTACAATTATAGAAGTATAGGATTGCATTAGTGACTTTATAAAAGGCAAGGCAAATGGTCACTTGTTAATTCCTCTCTACTTTGACCTTTCATGGCATTTGGTACTGTTAAGTATCTGCTACTTGGTGAAACATTCTCCTCTATTAACTTCCATAAAATTTGTTTTTTTCCTCTCTTTCTTTGATAATTTTGTTTGTTCCTTTTTCAGTCCTCAGGAGCAAAGTGTTGAGTTAATTATACTCTTATTAATATTCACATTTTCAACATTTCTCATCTTTTCAAGGATATATGTATTATGCGTGTAAGCATATGCATATGTAGGTTAATACTCATTTATTATTTTATACATTTTAATCTCTGTTCTTCATTCACATTTTCCTTAGCTCCCACAGGCAAAAGCTGTAATGTATTTGATATGCTTTATTGAATTTGTATGTACCCTTTTAAAATATGTAGTTTGACTCATTTGTTATGTTTTTAATTTACTTAACTAATACTGTGTTAGAGAACTTACACTGTACTTCAATTTTAAAATCACCACTAAGTATTTCAGATCCAAACATGAGTTCCAATTACTACATGGCATTCCACAGAGTAACAGTCAGCTTTTATGAGGTTGTGCTACAATAAAAAACATCATCTGAATTCTAGTAACTCATAAAAACAAAAGCATACTTTTTATTTGCATTATATGTTGTCTGTGTCTCTGCTCTACATCCCTTTCCCACTGGGATCTAGGCAAAGGAAGAGCCCCTCTCTAGAGTAGAGCCATTCTGTGACAGAAGAAAAATAGACACAGAAGACCCATGCCATAATTTTAAAGCTTCTACTTAGAAAGAGTACATGTCATTTCTAATCATATAACAATGGTCAAGATAAGTCACATTTCCAAGTGTGAGAAAGTTTGGGTGGGGAATATAATATCACAGGATGGGCCCAATGAGGAGGATGTTATAAAGAGTATAGTGAATATTTTAACAATAACACTTCTGCTACACATGTTGCTTTGACTCTGCTGTCCATTGTGGTAACTACTACCCACCTTGCATTTAGGAGTTGAGCGCTGCCACATGGCCCCCATTACCCTGGGATCAAATTATGACTCCCATTGCATTTAAGTTTCCCAATTCAGTGCCCACAGTTCTCACTGTAAGATCTGACCTACAGAGAATAGCCATCATAGAACACTTCAAGAAGTCTTAAAATATTTTTCTTACAGTCATGGGGAAAACTGTCTTCTCAGTCCTCCCAGGGTGGGTGAGTAGGTCTTAAAGGACAAATCTACTGTAACATTCCAATCTCCCCATATCTTTGAATCCTTTCCTCTATAGTAAACCAAGGCAGGTCTGGCACTTCTAACTCATTTACTGTGGGCTGTCTTTTGGTCCGTGTTTCAGCCAACCAACCAACGACCAGTTAGACCCCTTTCTAACTCCCTGAGCTGCAACATTAAAGGCAATAGCTGTGCTTAGTGGGATCATAGAAATACATTTAGCCTGATCTAACTTTATGGTGTTTTCCACCATTATACAACTCTTTTAATATCCATCTTCATACATGGTCTCTGAATTTCTGTCTGTATGGCTTAGAAAATTCAAGTCATTATTTTTAGCACACCTCTTCAGGGTCACACTTTGTACCTCATCCAGGGGCCTGCTGGGCTCCCTGGATCTAGTTATAGGTCTAGTAGCAAAGAGGGGTCGTGGGGATGAGTTCTGAGGAGGATCAACATTATTTTGCAGAGCAACTGCTTCAGGGGAGGCCATTACAGTTTCCTCAAGCAGTGCAGGGTTAATTCCCTCAGATGAGGTGGTGAGGCTGCTTCTGCTGGCAAAGGAGACTCATGAATTTAGGGGCTCAGTTTCCCCAGCTTCATCTCAGGTTCTTCTCACACATTCAGATTCCAACTTTGAGGATCGCATCCCTTCCTAACTAGTGTCCTCACTTTTTAAAATAGATACCCTGTGAGGCTGGGAATTCATTTGGGTTGTAATTCAGCCACTCACAGCATGAGGCTTTGGATTTGGTTTTCAGCAATCTCAGCACTGTGGCTATAGGTGATAAAGGTCTCTTGCAGGGCACACATGGAAGATTTCAGGTCATTTACGTGACACTTGAGCTGGGAATTCTAATCCCTGGGCACATTATTTTTCTTCCCCGCTTTGTCCAGCAACTTTAGGAACAACAAGCCAATTTCATTTTAATTGTTAGTTTGACAAAAATATTCAAAAGTACCATATACACTGTCACCTAGATCCTTGCTTCTTACAAGTGTTTGATTATGAATATCCAGGTGTGATCTTTGCTTATCTGTATGGCCAGATAACGCCACGGACTATATCAGTGCTCTATTTACTTCTAGAAATAGAGACATTAGTGTCTTTAAATCTAACCAGATTAGACAGCTATTCTGGAAACCCCAGAATCAGTTCAGAAAACCCATACCTAACATTTTATTCCTCTAGGACCACTCTCTGTACCAAAATCTGTGTTAGTCAGGGTTCTCCGGAGAAAAAGAACCAATAGGATATCTGTGTATTTATACAAAGGGATTTATTATAAGAAATTGGCTTACATGAGTATGACTTGAAAACATTATGCTTTGTAAAAAAAAAAAAAAAAGTCAAGAAGGACCGCATATGATATGATTCACTTATATAAAATGTCTAGAATAGACAACTCTGTATAGACAGAAAGTAGATTATTGGTTGCATATAGCTGTAGGTAGGGGAAATGAGTGGAAATAGCCAAGGGTTGCTGAGTTTCTTTTTTGGAAAAATGAAAATATTCTAAAATTTATTCTGGTAATAAATTCTCTTAATATACTGAAAGTGGCTGAATAGTAAACTTTAAATGGGTGAAGTATATGGTATGTGAAGTATATCTGAATAAAGCTGTTAAAAATTCTTATAAACTATTGAGAGACTAAAGAGAAATCACAAGGAAAATATTAAATTTTTTGAATTTATGTAAATGAAATACAAAGTATATTTTAGATGTATTCTATATTTATATATTATATCTGTATGATATATACATATAGTCTGTGAATTACAATTAAAACTAATTTTAGAAGAAAAATTATACCTTAAATGCTTACATTAGATAAGAAGAAATGTTCAAAACCAAGAGCTAAGCTTCCAATTAAGAAACTGAAAAAAAAAAGTGCAAATTAAATCTAAATTTATATGAGAAGGAAGTAATATTAGTAAAAGTGTAAATCAGTGAAATAGAAAATGGACAACTATGAGAAAAAACAAAAATTTTTTTGAAAAAAATACCTTTAGCTATACTGATCAATAAAAAGAGAAATGAAATGTTAATTACCAATATCATAATTAAAGAGGGGGCATTGCTGCCTGTTTTTTTGTTTGTTTGTTTGTTTGTTTTTGTGGTACGCGGGCCTACTCACTGTTGTGGCCTCTCCCGTTGCGGAGCACAGGCTCTGGGCGCGCAGGCTCAGAGGCCATGGCTCACGGGCCCAGCCGCTCCGCGGCATGTGGGATCCTCACGG
This sequence comes from Globicephala melas, assembly GCF_963455315.2. NCBI lineage: Eukaryota > Metazoa > Chordata > Mammalia > Artiodactyla > Delphinidae > Globicephala > Globicephala melas. The sequence continues at coordinate 45,018,952 of NC_083326.1, forward strand.
ACTGGGGCACGAACCCATGTCCCCTCCATCAGCAGGCGGACTCTCAACCACTGCACCACCAGGGAAGCCCGAAGAGGGGGCATTGCTTCATGTTTTAAACAGCAAAATGAAGATGAGGGAAGATGATGAACAACATTATGCCAATAAATTAACTAGCTTAGAGGCAATCAAAAATTTTTTGAAAATCAAGTTACCAGAACTGACGCAAGTGAATTAAACCTTAATTACCCTATATCTACTAAAGAAAATGAAGTGGTAATTAAAAACCTTCCCACAAAGAAAACTCTAAGCCAATACAATAGCACTTGTGATATCTATCGAATATTTAAGGAAGAAATAATATCAATCTTACACAGTCTCTCTCAGCAAATGGAGTAAGAGGGAAGGAACACATCCCAACTGATTTTATGAAGCTAACATTACCATGACACCAAACCAAACAAGGACAATACAAGAAAAAAAATTATAGATCACTTATAAATATTTATACAAAATTTTTTTTTAAATTTTAGAAAATCAAATTTGAAAATGTGTAAAAAAAATAAGACAACAATGTGAAGTTGGGTTTATCCTGAAAATGCAAGGTTGGTTTAATAGTTTTTAAAATTGATAAAAATTTTGACAGAATAATGAGGAAAATCATGCGGTCATCTCAATAGATGCAGGAGAATCATTTGACAAAATTTAAACTGCGATCATGATAAAAGCCCTTCACAAACCGAAAATAGAAGGAAATTTCTCAACCTGATAAATGGTATCTAAAATTTATATGGGATTGCAAAGAAGCCAGACACAGAAGAGTACATACTGTATGATTTCATTTTCATGAAGTTATAGATAATGTCACGAAAAAATAATCCATTGAAATAAAAAAAAATTCTATAGGAATAAAAATCAGAATAGTGATAACTTATAGGGTTATGGGGATTTAATGGGTAGTAGAAAAGTCCTATATCTTGTTTGGGGGTGTTGTTTACAGGATGTACACATTTATCAAAACTCATTGAGTCTTTCATTTAAGATGTGTGCCTTTCACTGTACATAAATTTTACATCAATAATTTAAAAATGTGTCATTCTCTGATGTGTCTAAGCAGGATATTGCAGATCTGAGTATGGGTAAAGCTGAGATACATATGGGGAGGCATGAGAAATCCTTTAGAAACATTAATAAACAAAAGGGCACCAAAAATGACAGCCTGGATGAAAAAGGAAAGTCAGGCACTGCTTGTGAAGTTTTTAATATCCTAAGCTGACGTTTAGGAATTATAGTGGCTAGGTGAAGGGGTACGTCCTAGTCAAGAATGGGATTAATGAGAGTTGAATTTGGGGAAATCTAGTTTATTAAGAAATTCAAGCAGCAAACCCATTAGGATACCAATAGCAGATTTCTGGAACAACATGTTAAAGGCCTATGTTGGAAGTGGAAACAGGAAGGAAATAAGAGGAAAAGAGGAAGAGGAGGTGCTCACAATGGCCAATGGCAGCAGGACTGGTAAAATTGTGCAGAATTCTTTTTCTCAGTCATGCAGCATCATTTTTGATTCCAAGAGCCATGATTTCCCCTCCTGTGCAAGTCTGATCTCTGTCCATGCATTTGCTCAAGCTGTGTGAAAAACTAATTCCCAATACCTGCTGATTTGAGATCAAGTGCAAGTTTAGGAAAGGTTTTCAGCTTGTCAATTTCCCCTGCTATGCTCTACAGAGAACTTGTGGCCTGGGCAGCATAACCTCACTTAGAAATCTGCCTGAGGTGCACAGTTTTACCAGGGGTTGGTGTAGGAAGGTGCAAAGAGTCAATTTATGTCATTTTTATGTAACTAAAAGATCACAGTTAGCCCTATTTGATTTTTACGTACTCAGTGGGAGAGTAAAGGGGATAATGTTCAGCAGTACTTTGCACTTAAATGATTCCTTTATTCAAAGAGATTTACAAATGTTACATCATTAAACAAGGTTCCCTTTGAGATGCATTAGAAGTAAATACAAAATTGTAATGCTTATTTCACAGTGGGACAATATTATGTGGTTCAGGAAGAGAGGCCTAAAGACTGTCATTCAAAAACAGTGCACACTAATCAATATGTAGGAATAATAACTTCTTACATAGTTTTAGTTCTGCCTCTCTCACTTGCTCTAGAATTTTCTAATAAATGCTTGATCTTTTTGAAGATACTTGCCTTTATCTCTTAAATGGGGTTAATAATATCTTTCCTTTCCATCTCATAAATTGTTAGGAACATCAAATAAAATAGTATATATGGAAACAGGTAAAAATTGTACAGATATAAGAGTGAATGAAGGCAGGATCATTTCTGGTTTTTCTTTCTATTAACGTGTGTCCTACTGACACGGTACCTTGTAGAGAGTAGGCTTTTAATATCCACTACATTGTCATTTTTAGCTAATAAAGTATCAGGAAAGTCAAGGCACCTGAATTAAGCTTTAACTTTGAACTGCATAGTTCTTAACATTTAAGGACATATTAAGGTCATTCACTTAGTTTTAGAAGACACTAAGAACTAGTGTGTTTATCTGGATTGCTGAATGATACATGGACAGTTAATGACAGATTTGGAATTAAATGCTATATGATTTAGGCCTTAGCATATAGTGCCAAGCTGAGCATTTAGTGCTTTTAAAACTGTGGTAATAAAAAATCTAACTTAGTTAAGGCAAGCTTTTTAAATGTTTGAATCATGCAAAGGAATTTCAAGAAAAAGAAAATATCAGAACAGTTAAAAACCAAGCCTCAAAAATGAAATGATGTAACAAAATCAGTAGACTAATATTCTTGTTTTGAAGGAAGAAAAAAAAAATCTATCTGTCTATCTCAAGATAGTCATTGCTTTTTAAAGCAGAAAAAAATAAATCTAGTTACAAAAGTCCAGAAAGGGCCTGTTGAGAGATTAATGAACATAGGCAGCATAATTATAGAAGGAACACTATTCAGTGAAATTGCTTAGTTAGACCCAACTGATTGGGAATTTTGATAATGTGTACAGGGATTAAGTCAAACACAGTTTTATATATCTGTTAAGATAAGGGAGAGGGGGTACATTAAAGAAATACTTGGGCTATAAGGGCAATAGCACATATTTAAACAGCTAATCTATTTAGAGATGCCATTGTTTATAAGGACCTTAAAAGCACTAACTTCCATGCTTTACTTTTATTCTTTGCTAATCACTTTTAGCTTGTGAAGGCAGAATTTTGGTACCTCTCTTTAAGCTAAGCACTTGTTACTAAAAAGTCATAAACGCTTATTCAGTTTTAAAAGCCTATAATTCAGATTTTGAACATTTTTAAATTGTCCAACTTCTGCTTACAAATTACCCAGAATCAGTCACTCAGCTAGAGGCAAAAGAAGCTGAAAGAGAACCCAAGTCTTGCAGATTTGGAAGCAAAATGATTGTCCGTTAAATTCAGTTAGAACTTTGAGCACACATTAGGAAGGGGGAAGGGAGGAAGACTTACCAGCAGTCGGGATTAGAGATGTCCAAACCATAATTGAGGAATTGTAAATTTGACTTTGAAATCCTTGATGAAAAGGCACTATAGGAAACATAATTATTAGCATACTGTATAATGTTTTAATTAGATGAATTTTGCTGCACTATGCCAATGTGATTTTTGAAGTTGATTGTATTTTTGCCTTCCTTCCTATTCTTTAAAACTCAGTCAACCTTAGTAAGAGAGAAAAAGGAGATAAATTACATGAAAGAAGGGAACAGCTAATGATTTAAGAATGTGTGGTTTTCCCTCACATGAAACAGCACTCTTAAGTTTCTCATTTGGGGACAATATCTATTCTTAGAGAAAAGAATATTGTATTAAGCAGCAAATCATTATGGTGTTGGGTATTTAGAGGAATTCTCTTGGTTGTATTAAATTATCCTGGCATCTATACAATACTCTACTGGCTTTGATTATAAAGGCCTTTAATCATTGATAGCATTTATTTGTTAAGTGTAGCTTTCTTTGTGCTTGAATAAGCACAGTTGTCGGTAATTTCTAAAAAATTACCAAGCACAATATCAATGAACTATAACTTTAATTTATTTCATTATAATTTAATATTGATCAGTGTGGAAATGTAGAATTTTTTTAAAAAAACTAAAAATTTTACAAGCATAGATTTTATTTTGCTTACTAATTTTTTAATACAAAAACTCAAAATACAGTCATTAAAAACTTACCACTTTTCTCTTTCAGCCATATAGATTTTTCTTTGCAATCACTCAGGGGAAAAAAAATGTAGTCTCAATTCATATGAAATTTCTTTGATCTTCATGTAAATAAACAGGCTGCCTTCCTCTCATAGGATCCTTTCTTGAATGTGATTTCTTTCATCAAGTAGTTTATCTCATCTCTGTAAATATCAAGGTAGTTTGCTTCAGAACTTCAAACAAGCATTTCCTACATATTTACAGGAAATGTATTAAACACTATAAATGGCAAACTTCCTCTCAACTTCCTAGCAAGACAGAGCAGGAGACAGTTTATGGTGCACGTCAACTGGTAGGAGGCACATCCTACATTGTAGCCATAATATTTTAGACAAACACCAAGCATTCTCTTCCCTTGAAGGTCAAAAAAGGAAACGTGTATGCTGAAAAGGTGAGCTAGCTTGACAGAACATGGTAAGGAAATCAAGAATGGATTACTGTTGAGAAGCCATAGACTATGAAGAGTTTTAAGACCGAATGTTTATTACACTAAGAAAGTTTACATTAGAAAATTGAGTGAAATGGGTCCAAGGGTTAGACATAGTTTAGCTTGAGACGGTCAGTGAAGATTTGAACTGTTCTTATTTTTCCAAACCAGGTCAAATTTACCTGAGTTCTTTAACTCTCAGTTGACTTAGCAATTTTATGATTCTTGGCACTGTGTGAAATGCATTTTTTCAGATCTTGGAAAGTTGACCGATTTCTTGCTGAATGAACCAGTCAGCCAGCTGTGAAGCCAATTTTCTTAGCTTCAGCAGACAGGACATATTTTTTTAAATGTTTTATTCAGAAATTGAAGAATTTTTAATTAACTCTAAATGAGGATATAAAGCAGTGATATTTTCATGTCTTGATAGTTAGATTGTAAACTGATAGTCTTATTAAGGAAGTTCTCTTCAGAATTTTCTTTTTCACTATGGCAGAATGGAAATAGCATAGATCCACCTTATGGAATAAATATATATATTTTATTCTGAATTTTTAGGAAGAGTTGTTTAATTAATCAGTAATTATGACAACTGATAATATCTTTTAGTTGCTCTTGTTCTTTATTTTGAAACTTTGAAACTCAGAAAGTGAAGGCACCCAGATTAGAATCTGAAGAATGGGTTTCTAAATTCTTTTTATATTCATCTGAGAATGATATCTGCCATTAGTTCTTTCTGCATATGTTCTTGGAGACTCTCATCTATTTACATATCCTCTTTCATACCATAACTTCTTTATATAATCCTTTATTAATCATTCACATGAACTAAATGTGGTTTAAGCCTTTAGCAAGGACTTCTACCTACACTCATTTAGTTCATCTATTACATTTTTTTTGTAATTACATTACAAATAAATTTTGATTGTAAAATCAGACTCTATATAGTAACCTGTTCTTATTAACAGCTTCCTCGAACATTTGACTTTACAACTGTCATTCAGCAACAATGGTTCATTATGGGAAATTAAGTTTCTCTGACTGGGCATTTGAACTGTGCAGTTCTAGAAGACCAAGAATTCTGTAATTGTGATCATCTGCAAATACATAATGCCTAACTTTAGAGCCTAACTAAATTATGTTTTGCATTTAAAGTCATGCCAACTGTTATATCCAATAGATCCACAAAGTTCAATGACTTCACACTTCACATAATAAATGTATATTCCTCACTCATATAACAATCAAATGCAAGTATTAATTCGCAGGTGTCTTTCCTCCATGTAGTGATTCTGGGACCCAGGATTTTTCATCTTGTGACATTCTATCTTCTTATGTCTCGGAGTTCTCTATTCCCAACTGACAGACAGGTGAAGAGATGGTTTAGAAATAAGTGCACCCACTTACGTAGTCACCTTGGTTAGGAAGTGATACACATTACTTTTACTTAAATTCTACTGGCAGGAACTAGTCACACTGAGAAATGCAATCCCTAGCCAGTTTCTTCCTAGAAACAACCAGAGGAAGCACAAGGGTTTGGAGTTATCCATCTGATTCTGCCATACCAATTATTTCTTTTGGAAAGTTGGAATGAAATTTCCACGTTATCTGCGATAACCTTGAATACTAATGATAACACATTTGTTTAAAAAGCTGTAAAAATATTGTTGGGAAACCTATGCCTACTTGTTTCTACTTTAATAAATTTACGTTTTCCTTTTATTTTATTTGAGCATAAGAAAAGATGTATTTATCCATTTACTCTTTCATTCATCAAATATTTCTTGAGCGCCTATTGTATGCCAAGCACAAATTGTGGTACTTGGGATACACTGGTGATTAAAACACACAAAGACCCCTGCCTTTGTGAGCTTGTATTCTAGTAGGTAGAGACAAACAGTAAATATTATATATAATAAATAAGCAAATGATTTTGAATATTAAAATATGTTAAATTCTATAGAAAAAGGAAAGGTGAATCAGGGTAATGGGAGTTATGAGTGTTTGAACTATGCTAGGTGTTGGTTACAATTTACAAAATGATTATCATTAAAGGGCTCGTTGAGAAGGTAGCCCCTCAGCTATGCAGATATCTGACTCAAGAGAATTCCCGGCAGAGAGAACAGCCAGGCTAGGGATCTTAATTTAAGTGTTTGCACACTGTGTTCAGGAAACAGTGAGGAACTCGGGGTGCTTAGAATGCTGTGAGCAAAGAAAAGACTAGTGGGTGATGGTGCAGAGAAGAAAGATCATGTAAAATCTTCTTGGTAACATTTGTGCTTTTATTTTTAATGAAATGGGAAACCTTTATGGAGTTTGGATTAGAGAAGTGAAATAATCCTTATAAGTGAAAACATTCTCTCTGGCTGTCATGTTGAGACAGACAGCACGGTGCCAGATGTAAAGCAGGAAGGCTGGTTAGGAGGTTATGGCAGTAACCAGGTGAGAGGGGGTGGTGACTAGGAAGAGAGTGTTATCCCCTTCATGTGATGAAGACAGTGTTTAATATGTGCGTTGTCTACCAACATTCTGATCTTTATTTGATATTAACGCCTTGAGAGTATTTTGACACGCTACATGTTAAATCTCTGCCCATCATTTCAAGGTTTCCATAAGAAAGAACCTAGATTACCCTGAAAACTGTTAGGGGAAACACTGACTGAAACCACTCACCCTGGCTAGGCACCACAGTAACCATTTGCATGAGTTATCTTAAACAGGAGGTCCTGGTAAGAAACACGGAACTAACGAGACACCACCAACCGGAAGAATTTGGGAAAGGTCAAAATGAGACACCAGTCCATATGTCCTACCAACCTCCCAGAATCCGCTTCACTGGAATCAATCTTGGCTGAGCAGTGCGTGCACCACCAGGAAGGGCCCTGAGTCAGAATGATTGGCCAGAGACAACCATGAAACTAACCCCATTACCATAAAACCTGAGACTGCAAGCCACGAGGCAGAGCGGTTCTCCTGGGTTCCCTTACCCTCCTGCTCTCCGCACAGGTGCCCCTGCCTAGTAAAGTCTCCTGCTTTGTCAGCATGTGCATCTCCTTGAACAATTCATTTCTGAGTGTTGGACAAGAGCCCACTCTCAGGCCCTTGAAGGGGTCCCCCTTCCTGCAACAAAACTATAATGGACCACTGGTCATCCGGCAGAACTGGGGAGAAGGTACTAAAACAGTGCTGTAGCTTGAGATACATTATCCTAAAATGAGGAGAGATAGGAATTAATATTCTTGTTGGATTGAAGCAAATAATCCCTAAAGTACTAAAAACGTAAACTTTAATCAAGACTTTGTCTTTCTTGCCTTAATTTTTAGTTTCAGGTGACTCTTTCTAGTATGTCATAATTATCAGATACCTTCTGTGTATTACAGAATAAGACAACACATTAGATGGAAAGAAAATTGCCTCTTATCCAGCCCAGCACTTGCCACCATTAACATCAATGTTGATGAATTTACTTCGTTTTTTCTTTAATATCTATATATTTACAAATTTATAATAAAATTTTAATCACTATTTTCACTTAATATTATATAGTGAACATGATTCGGTTTTCAACGCTTATGTTTCAAACACCTGCTTTAGCATATGAATAAAAATTAACACCTGCCTACATTGAAATATATTTAACCTTTGCTTAGTATTGAAACATAATTTTTATTAATATAAATATACTTTATATGACTATATTTTTTTCAAAGTTCTGATGATTTTCTTAAAACATGTGAACAGACCAGATCAAAGTGAATAGGCAACCCATCAGTCAATTTCATATTGCAGGGAATAGTTGAGCAAGCAGAATACACATAGGATCCAAACATCATGATTCTTGGGCCCCTTGTACTTTGCAATTCAGGAGTCCAATTAAGAACTTGATTCCTGATATGAACCATAGTACTGAGTTATACTGCAGATACTGCAGATTATACCAAGTTACAGAGTTTTGATCGGTAACCTCATTGAGCACCTGATTACACCCATGCACCCAGACACCCCCATACCTTACACATGCCACAGAAAAGTGGGTGGCTTCTTATTCTAGTGGCTCTGCTTTCTTATGACTCAACCCATCTTTGTGTTTCTCTCTGTGTTTCTAATTCTTTTTCTCCTGTCTCTCTATGGCTATACATTTTGTATCTACTACTATATCTATTTCACTATTGCTCTTTATTTCCTGATATCACACTGTTTGAGAGGAAATTGATCAGATCGTGCAATATGGTATGTTCTTACTGGGAGCTACCTTGAGGTCATCTCAAAGGCCATTGGGTATGTACATCTTTAGCTGATAGATATTACTTTCGGCTATGGCACTGATACTTTAAGGCAGGGCAGTATGGCAGAGTCACAGAATGAAAAACTGACTAGAAAGAACCTCTTTCAGCTGTGGGCAGGGCCAACACTTAGAATTTCACAAACTTTTCTTTAGTATAAACTTTTTTTCTTTTTTCACATTTTTAATATCTTTATTGGAGTATAATTGCTTTACAATGGTGTGTTAGTTTCTGCTGTATAACAAAGTGAATCAGCTATACATGTACATATATCCCCATATCCCCTCCTTCTTGAGCCTCCCTCCCACCCTCCCTATCCCACCCCTCTAGGTGGTCACAAAGCATCGAGCTGATCTCCCTGTGCTGCGCAGCAGCTTCCAACTAGCCATCCATTTTACATTTGGTAGTGTATATATGTCAATGCTACTCTCTCACTTCGTCCCAGCTTCCCTTCCCCACCCCCGTGTGCTTAAGTCCCTTCTCTACATCTGTGTCTTTATTCCTGCCCTGCCACTAGGTTCATCAGTACCGTTGTTTTAGATTCATATATATGCACCAGCATATGGTATTTGTAGTATAAATATTTTTATTTTTATTTTTTGCGGTACGCAGGCCTCTCACTGTTGTGGTCTCTCCCGTTGCGGAGCACAGGCTCCGGACGCGCAGGCCCAGCGGCCATGGCTCACAGGCCCAGCCGGTCCGTGGCATGTGGGATCTTCCCGGACCAGGGCACGAACCCATGTCCCCTGCATCGGCAGGCGGACTCTCAACCACTGCGCCACCAGGGAAGTCCTGTAGTATAAATATTTTTGATATATTATCCTCTGAAATGTACTGGTTGTGCATGTTATACACCTCTCACTATATACTCTCTCTTTTTCTTTTTCCTCAGAACGGTGTCTAAATCACCTACTGCAGTTTGACAAAACATTTTTGGATATTGAAGAATTATGTATTATTGATTACACAGAACTTCTTCTACAATTCTATCCTGAGGTTACTATTGACTGTCTTCTTAACTTTACACAGCTTTTGTAGTTGAAATATATTCTTCTTTAGATCCCTGAATTTATGATTCCCTCCTATCAAGCTCCTCAACTCAGTGTGTCTCTAAATTCCTGTCCAGTTTTATTATGTTCACTGACATATGAGAATAATAGTTTCTTCTCTAATGTGAAGTCTTTACCACGAACCTTTGTCCTCAATCATCCATTCCTCTTCCAGGACTATCTCATTCCCACAGTAACAGTGCTCCTTTTCCCCAATATTTTCCTTTTTGTTTTAATCCATCAGTTGTTCTTCTTTTTTTGGCCATGCCGTGTGGCTTGTGAGATCTTAGTTCCCCGACCAGGGATTGAACCCAGGACCTAGGTAGTGGAATTGCTGAGTCCTAACCACTGGACTGCCAGGGAATTCCCCAGTTGTTCTTTTCTACTACCAAACATTCACAACGGGCTTCAACTGTCCTCTGTAGTTGTCTCTCTATTTTTGCTACATTTTTTGTTCTGAAACCTTGTGCAATGATTGATGTTGCAAAACAGAACTTCAGTTACTATGTGGTATATTGTGTAGTAATTTCTCTTTTCTTCATAATGCATAGTATAGTCTGAAATTTAGTTGGCACTCATATTACAGGTTGTTAAATATCTCACTCGGGTCGCCGTTGTAAATATTAGCTGTTTTTGTATTGTTTCCCCACCCTAAAGATAGATGATAGGAATCATTATTTTGAACATGATTTTGGTTACTCCCTTATGTGTTGCAGTTGATTTTCATGACAGAAGCCTGATGCTGGTGACATTGTTCCTGTCGTTTCATCTCAATTATTTTTGAACAATAAAGGAAGAACAATATTTTGCTGAACAGTTTGGACTATGGCAAAGAGCTGAGTGATATATTATCATTATTGTTACTGTGAGCATTAATAATTATGTCACAAAATCTAATTGCTAATAGTAATCTTCTATAGCCTTTTGCAAATGTATTCAAAACTCCTATGAACTCCAACTGAGTCAGCTTCACCACATCTTATAAAGGTAAGAAAACTTTCGATTACGTAAAATTACTACATCAATGAGTCTTACTGTTTAATATTCCATTCTATTACCACAAAGACTTACAATAGTAGTTATTATATTCTCTGAGTCTTAGTTCACTGACTCTGAGACTTCCAATTCCTGGATCCACTCTGCCTTTTCACTAAGTCCTGACTTTAAGCCCTTTGTATTGACCTGAGACTCTCAGTGAATATTTAAACCATTTGCTGTTAGACACCTCAATCTTCCCAGTCTTGTTCAAAGAATGAACTTACAGGCTATATGCATATTGAATGACCCCAATCATCTCTAGTCTCTACCAATAAATCCAGCCTTAGAGTTAAGGTTTGGGGTTGGGGCGTGTTCTAGTTATTTGATGGTGGATTATAGGTTACATAAAACTTATGGTATAAAACAATCCTTTATTTTGTTCATGGACTCTGAATTGTCAGACATTTAAACAAGGCATAGCTGGGATGATGTGCCTCTTCCAAAGTGTCTGGGTCCTCATCTGACTCATCTGGAAGGTTCCAGGATTGGTGGCTATAATCATCTCAAGACTCATTCACTCATATGTTCAGTTGGTAGAGGAAAGAAATAAAAACCAGTTTAGCTGTTACTATGTGCTAGGAGTTTTACTGGGCAAGCCATATTAATTAGCTTGTTTAATCCTTAGAACAAATGATTGATATTGTCAATAGTAACCTTAATTTAGACATGAGAAGTCTCTAAAGGTTGCCTACCATTTCCAAGGTCACTTCTATGTGTTAAAAGATAAACTGAGGCATATTTTTAAAATTTTAAGAGTTTATTTTGAGGAAAAATGATTTAAATTGGGCAGCATCCAATGTAGCAGTTAGAAAGGAGCTCTGAGGAGCTGTACAAATGGAAGACTTTCATACTCAGAGGGGAACAGGAACAAGGAAGTTATACCAGGCAAAAATGGGTCTGTTATTGCCAGGTTAATTTCCTTTAGGAGATGACAGGGGTCTATCAGGCAGATGATTTAACTAGTACAGATCAGGAGATTCCTAACTGACTTTTTAAAGATTCCATTTCTGGAAGAGCCAAAACTATAATTAAGTCTCGGTTGGGGAAGTGTGTCTTAGCATAAGTGACTCCATTTGGGGTCTATTGTCCTATTTTTTAACATGTGAAATAAAAGATTCAACCTCTGTTTTTTGGTTCAACATCTCTTCCAATCACCAATGGCACCTCACTTCGTGAATTATACCTTCTTCTAAATCTTTAATTTCATACAATATTGGTTTCTTCCGTCATCTTCTCTCTCACCAATACCCTCAGTACTTTCTCTCTAATGCTCCTCCTTTAAGACCGCATAAAACCTCCATTACAGCACTTACAACATTATTTTTTTCAATTGCTCCTGTACAAATTTATTCCACTAGTCTCTGAATACATCAAGGCCAGAGATTATGTCTTGTTCATCTCTCATATAGCTTGGAAAGCAGTTGTTGCTCAATCCCATCTGTTGAACAAAAATTTTTTTTGAATGAATTTTTAAAGAATCAGACTGAATACAATATTTCTGATTCTTTTTAACATAAACCATCTAAAGAATCTTGTCCATTCTACTTGTAAACATTTTTCAAGTGACTATATATGTCTATTCCCATGTGCATTATGCATTAAGTTTTAGCCCCAACATGATAGTGATGCAAACATACTTTGCAGGAGTCTTAGCAAGATACGCATAATGTCTTTCAGATTTAAAATATTAATAAAACCTGAATATCGTGTTTTTAATAGTGTCAAAATGGAAGCAGAAAGCTTTGAACTTAAGTTTATTTAAAATGCTGCTAGCGGGCTTCCCTGGTGGCGCAGTTGTTGAGAGTTCGCCTGCTGATGCAGGGGACACGGGTTCGTGCCCCGGTCCGGGAAGATCCCACATGCCGCGGAGCGGCTGGGCACGTGAGCCATGGCCTGAGCCTATGCGTTCGGAGCCTGTGCTCCGCAATGGGAGAGACCACAGCAGTGAGAGGCCTGTGTACCGCAAAAAAAAATAAAATAAAATGCTGCTAGCAATTTGTAAATGTTACCACTGTATTGGGCATGGCTGTTGGAAAAAAAAATTTGTATTTATTTTAATTCACATTTCATAGACATTTAATTGTAACCTGGGGGTTATTTCCTCATTTTGTGTGTGTGTAAGTATAGTTCCTTTCCCACTCAGTGTTTAAATAAACAATATTATCCTTCTGTGCAAAAACAATTCTATTGTTAATGCAATATATGTTTTGGTTTAGAGGTAGTATATAATATTTTGTATTTTACTAATCAACCTATGTATGTAATTTTTAATTAAACTGTATCAGTGCTATTTCATGAATAAGAGAAAAATTCTTTCTGCTTTGAGCTGTAAAAGAAAACAAATTTCTAAGTCATTTAAGGTTGGAAGAAACCTAACAGTATGACAATACAGAACTGAAAGGTCAGATTAATGCAATTTTACTTAAAAGAAATTTCTCAAATGATTGGACAGACATAGTACATGCCACAACAATTTTAACCTACTAAATTTAGTTTTCACAATACTACCTAAAGGTCATTTTACAACCTTGAATCCTCTTAAATATTCAGTCTTGTCAAATGTGTGGCGTGACAAACTCAGAGGAATACAGTCAGACATTATTTCACAGCTGTACAATGTTTTTACGTCACAGGCAAAATCAAGATCAAAGCCCCATACAGTTTGAGGTGGGCATATGTTCCCACAAATTTGGACACAGAAACCACTGATAGGATTCTGGACACTGTTATTTCCTGATCTCCACTGACCCATGTCTGAGTTGGCTAGACGGATAGACCTCTGAAGGTTGCACTAGCTTAATTCTTTGCCAAAATATTACCAAAAAAATAATAATAACCTGAGTGTGAAAACAACTCTCCAGGTCTGACTTTCAGACTCGATTCTGGAAGCCATACAAATGGAAAGGAAAAGAGTAAGAAGTAGGGTCAGCTCCCAGCTAGAATTAAAGTTACAACCAGAGTTCAAGGTGGAATGTGAGGTTTCCCCAGGCACCAAGGAGTCTGATTATGTTGAAAAGCTATGCAACTCATTGGTCCCTGGGTCAAAAGGAAATTGCCAAGTTTCTTGGCAGCTATAAAGCACTGCTGCACAAATTATTTCTCACAGATTTTCACCTTGAGAATATGTACATAGTTAGAAATATAAAAATATTCTGATGTATTTGAATGCAATTAGTCCAATCATGGTTTGAATGACATTTACGGGGGAAGGGGAGAAAGGAAGGAAAACCTTTTTTTGAGGAGGAGTGTTTTATTCTCTTTCTGAGTTTTGGTTTTCTTTACTGTCAAGAAAGCATGAAGGAACCAATAAGGTACTCAATACAATCTATTAGCCACTTATTGGGTAATACTACGTACATCATGCAAGAAAAGTGTTTTTGCTTTAAGTGACTTAGAATTGTATATTGTGCATAAAATAACCAAGCGACATTAGGAGAAATGATAACTGTTATAAATGTTATAAATCTATCTAATGCAAATAACTGAAGACTTAATATCTATAGTTGAGTTGTATTTTGCCTATGCTAAATCCTTTTCTTAGAAAGCCCTTTGCTCTCATTTGCAATTAGTAGAAATTAGAGTACCTACAAATACATACTGGAATATATGATTGATATATACAGGAATTTTATGTGTTTTCCCCACATTCCATCACCTCTCTTTCCCTACTTCTTCCTAAAGCCTGGTAATCTTCCGTTATTCAAAAGACCCGATTCCATCTGATAACTCAGGAGACCCTCACTCTACGTATACAGCTAGCTTCATCATCACATAATTTTGCAGCACTCCATCTGCTGGCTACACTCTGAGAAGAGCAAGGCGCCTGATAACTACCTGGGTGTCAGCTTCACATATTACCTTTTAAAATTTGTGTGTACATGTGAGCGCTTGTGAAAATCCACCTTACCATTGGTAGCCACAAAAGCTCTTTAGCCCCTTATCACAGAAAGGCTGAGAAAAGAGGCAGCTCCTGGTTTAATGGTGGATATTTATTTCTCTTCTTCAAGAATGTCTTATGTCACAATAGCAATAACTTATTATTAACAGAAACACCTTTGCAAAAGTGTCAGGTCATGAGTCTTATAACTCTAGGAAGAATTGTTTCAAAAATTTCTGGGTTAGAGGTGTTTTTATAACTGCATTTCATTTCTTTGATTTTTATTAAAGTCTACGCATGTGATTTTATGCATTTAAAAGTATTATTCTAGAATGGGTCCATTGACTTCATCACACCAACAAAGAAGTTTATGGCTGGAAAACAATAACTAAAAAAAAAAAAAAATAGAAGTTCTTTGGGGTAGGAAAATACAGGTCCAATAAGGAGTTTTAGACTGTTTTCTAACCTGGTAGCTATGTTCTAGACTCTTTCCCAAGGTATAGATGTTACATTCATATAGTGAGTTACTGGTTTTGGGTGCTTCTTGGGTTACTGATCCACGTAGTGGTGTAATGGAAAGGACATTGGAATTGGAGTCAGAAAACATGAGTTTTCTCGTTTTCAACTTGCCTCTAAAAATAATTAAGTTCAATTTGTAAAATCTTTACTTTGTGATAGACATTATACTAAGCAATTTTCATGTATGACAGGAGAACATTTCAAAGTATAGTTTGTAATAATGCTGTTTCTGCTATTGAAGTACTTCCATCATGTTTTGGGAATATCCCTATGCTCTGGCCCCTGCTCCAACCCAGATGGTTAAACATGATCTCCTTTTCTTTTATGAAAAGAGGATTGTTTAGACATCAGTTAGGCTTTGCAAATACCCAAGGTTTCATTTTATCATATAACAAGAAATCGTTTTTCATTACTTGAAGTACAGTTGACAGAAAATATCAGTTTCAGGTGTACAACAGAGTGGTTTGACATTTATATACACTATGAAATGATCTCCAAACAAGTCTAGCAACCATCTGTCAGAATGCAAAGTTATTACAATATTGTTGAATATATTCCCTAGGCTGTAAATTATACCCCCTGCCCATGACTTATTTATTGTATGAGAGGAATTGTGTACCTCTTAATCCCCTTTATTTATTTTGTCCATTCTCTCACTCCCTCCCCGCTGGCAACCACCAGTTTATTTTCTGTATCTACGAGTTTGTTTCTATTTTATTTTGTTTGTTTATTTGGTTTTTTTTTTTAGATTACACATATAAGTGAAATTATATAATATTTTGTCTTTCTCTGTCTGACTTATTTTGCTTAGCATAGTACCCTCTAGATCCATCCATGTTGTTTCAAGTGTTAAGATTTCATTCTTTTTTAATAGATGAGTAATATGCCATTGCATATATATACCACAACTTCTTTATCCATTTATCTATTGATGGACACTGGTTGCTTCCATAACTTGCCTATTGTGAATAACACTGCAGTGAACATAGGAGTGCATATATTTCTTTGGTTTTTTGGGGGGGTGGGTTTTGGCCATGCCATATGGCATGTGGAATCTTAGTTCCCTGACCAGGGATCGAACCCATACCCTCTGCATTGGGGGCATAGAGTCTTAACCACTGGACAACGAGGGAAGTCCCTGCATATATTTCTTTGAATTAGTGTTTTTGTTTTCTTCAGATAGATACCCAGAGGTACAATTGCTGGAGTCATATGGTAGTTCAATTGTTAATATTTTGAGGAGCCTCCATACTGTTTTTCATAGTAGCTAAAACAATTTATAGTCCCACCAACAGTGTACGAGGGTTCTGTTTTCTCCATATCTTGTCAACATCGTTATTTGCTGTCTTTTTGATAACAACCATTCTGACAGGTGTGAGGCGATATTTCACTGTGGTTTTGATTTGCATTTTCCTGATAATTAGTGATGTTGAGCATCCTTTCATGTGTCTGTTGGCCACCTGTATATCTCCTTTGGAAAAATGTCTATTCAGATCCTCTGCCCATTTTTTACTTGGATTACTTGTTTTTTTGATATTGAGTTGCATGAGTTCTTTGTATATTTTGTATATTAACTCCTTATAATATATATCATTTGCAAATATCTTTCCCTGTTTAGTCAGTTGCCTTTTTGTTTTGTTGATATTTCCTTTGCTGTGCAGAAGCTTTTTAGTCTGATGTAGTCCCACTTGTTTAGTTTTGCTTTCATTTGCCTTGCCTGACCTGAGGGGACAGATCCAAAAAGGTACTGCTATGACTGATATAAGAGTTTACTGCCTACATTTTCTTCTATGAGTTTTATGGTTTCAATTCTTACATTTAAGTTTTTAACCCAATTTGAGTTTATTTTTGTATATGTGAAAGTGGTCCCATTTAATTCCTTTGCATTTATTTGTCCAGTTTTCCCAACACAATTCATTGAAGAGACTGTCTTTTCCTCACTTTGTGTTCTTGACTCCTTAGTCATAGATTAATTGACCTTATAAGAATGAGTTTATTTCTGGGCTCTCTATTCTGTTTCATTGATCTTTGTGTCCATTTTTGTGCCAGGACCTACTGTTTGTATTACTCTAGCTTTGCAGTATAGGTTGAAATCAGGGAGCGTGATACCTTTAGCTTTGTTCTTCTTTCTCAAGATTGCCTTCACTATCTGGGATCTTTTGTGATTCCATACACATTTTAGAATTATTTTTTCTAGTTCTGTGAAAAAATCCAATGGTATTTTCATAGAAATTGCATTAAATCTGTAGTTTTCTTTGGGTACATCCAATCTATGAATGCAGTGTATCTTTCTAGGTATTTGTGTTATTCAGTTTCTTTAATCAATGTCTTATAGTTTTCAGAGTATAGGTCTTTCACCTCCTTGGTTAAATTTATTACTAGGTACTTTATTCTTTTTGATGCAATTGTAAATAGTATTGTTTTCTTAATTTTTCTTTCTGATACTCTGTTGTTAATATATAGAAATGCAACAGATGTGTGTATTAACTTTGTACTCTGCCACCTTGATCAAGTAACAAGAATTCTTGAAATATGCAGTCCTAGGATGACACAGTTGCTCAAAAATGTTGTCAAAGACCAAAATTAATTCCAGTTCTCTGTGTTCCATCTTTTTACTTGTTCATCTTCATAGGATGGGCATTTCATATGCAGGCATTATATTAGTGTCCAAGACAGGAAGAAGGGGAGAATGATACACAGTAGACATGCCAAATTGGTCTTTTATTTATTTATTTATTCTTTTAATCAGAAAAACAATAGCTTATCTGGAAGCCCCACCAGATCTATTTCTACTTATATCTTCCTGGCCATATTTAAGACATATAGCCATGTCTAGCCACAAGGGAATCTGGATAGATGAGGTAAGTGTTTTAACTGGGAAAACTGTCATCTGAATTTCATTGGCGTTCCAATGCAAAAAATAAGTAGAGAATAGACGAGCAATAATAGTGTCTGCTATATTGTGGAAATAGAAAAGAAATGTAATAAGATACTTAAATTTTATCTTCCAAAACCAAATTATAAGAGAGAAAAGTTATGGTGGGTCCCTGTAGATTGTGTGTGTGTGTGTGTGTGTGTGTGTGTGTGTGTGTGTATAAACTCTTGGACTAGATAAAAAAAATATATTGAGATGAGGAATGAGATATGATTGAGAGACCCTGAGCATCAATCAGAGAGCCACTGTCTTTCACCAGTACAAATGAGCCACTTGTACATCACATGTAAGATAAGTCAGCAACAAGCTATCCTTCTCCCTACTATCTGCTGACAGACAATGTATAGACAATTACCAACACATTGCTAGTAGATTATCTGGCAGGACAACCATCTCTCTGAGCCTGATTTTTTTCAGATCTCAATCAAGCCCACTCCATTGGGTGACTCCACATTAATTGCTCAGGACGTGTATATCCAGAGGGATGGCTCTATGAAGAGAAGTGAAAACTTCAACATATGATCAATATGCAGTTAGATTAAATCTGTTTGAGGACTTTCTCCTCTCTCTGATTTGGTAATGGAATACATTGTTCTGTTATATACACTCTCTTTCTTTTATTTCTCAGAATAAAGCAGTGCTATTTGGAGGATCATTAGATAAATAATGAAAGTAAGGAGGCCTGGTGAGTTATAAAATAGTAATCTTGCCCAAGTCAAACGTCTAGGTAATAGGAGTGAAGGTTTGTAACAATTACATTACCCAGGCTTCTGTACATATGCTACATTCTTCATATGGAGCTCAGCTGACTCTTCCATACATGTTATGGAAATAACATAGTTGAAATAGTTGATTTTGAAAACTTCCTCCAGTTTTAAAAAATGTTCTACTTTCCAGATATCTTTGGGTTGAGTGGCACCATCCTGCATGGACAAGACACTGTGGATACTGATAATAAGGTACAATGAGGCTTCACTAACCTCTGAGTAGAACTCTTCACCAGTGCCCATCTATCTACAGGCAAGGAGAAAGACTGTGAGGCAAGCTTCCAAAATGATTGAGAAAGCACTCCAAAACAATAATAAATCTGTCATATTAACAAAATTGTAAACTGTAACTGAATCTCTTTTTTTTTTAATGTAGCATTCATGGCCAAGTATAACATTCTCTTCCCTAGTTCATATACATGAGATCTTTTGCAACATGAGGTCAAATGTCTATGTTATGTACTGAGAACAATAAGACATAATTTACTGTAGTTTTCTGGGTCTTGGTTGAGGCATAGGGTAAGAACCATTGGCCTCTTTGGCACTGATGTGGAAATTGTTCTTTCCTCAGTTGAAAGCCACTCATACATGTGAGAAGGTACAGTTTTTTATTTGATCCCCTCTCTTCATTTTTCACATATCTTTGCAAACTTTGGTAAGTATCCAATTATTCTTAATACTTGAAAATACATACTTAGAGAATAGCCTGAAACCACGTATTTTCTTATGAAAAAATAGCAACCAGAATAGTTTGTTACCATTGAAAACTTTTAAATATTTAGTAATATTCTAAACCACAGATATTATAGTTATTCAGTCTAACACAAAAGGAAAGTCAATAAGAGGCTAACTTGTCCTTGACTTCCTTGTTAAGAAAACAAAACCAAAAGATATTGATGCTGAAACATGGTATGTATTGGAGAAGTTAAAGACATAAACTGAGTTTGTAGATTTTTTTTTCTTCTTTTTCACAGAGGTAATTCAAATACAGAAAGATTGTTTATGAGAGAGAACCTAACTGCAATTGAAATAAATGATCTTGGTAACACAAGGTAAAAACTGTTCATTTATTTAATGCATTTCAATCAACTCAAGTTCAGCTCGAGATTTTTTTTTCTTGAAAAATATTTGACATTCCTTCTTGCAAAAAATGTGATGTTAAAAACAAGGCTTTTTAGGGATCTATTGTTCAAGCAAAGACAATCTAGTAAACAACAACAAAAAAATGATATGCAAAATTTAGTGACAAAATATTTTTTCATATTTTCTTCCTAACTATGTCGATATTTTTGTGGAACCATAAACAGTCTATTAGCTATATTAATCTTTCATGAGTTCTGAAGCCAGTTAACTTCACTCCCCAAATCTGAGGTTTATTATAAAGTTACTGAAAATGTTAATCAAGGAGAATATCATAGAGAAGTACAGTGTAATACCATTTGTTCTAATATTCAAAAACAAATTTAAATTTCTGCTTCCTTCAAAAGGCTCAGTACCAGGCAGGGTACCTGGTTTATCAAAGATATAAAATAATGTTGAAAGAAATTAATACACTGTGAAAATATAAGCTCCCTTAACCCTCACAACTGTAAGATGAAGTAGGTTCTATCATTATCTTGCTTTTACAAATGAAGAGATTGAGAGCCACAGATCAAACATCCCATGTAGTAGGCTTTTGATTTGAACTGAAGTAGTCTGACCCCAGAGTCTATTCCCTTAACCACTATTTTTTCTTGAAGGTGCATTGGCCTTGCAGCCACTTTCAAATTATACGTGATTTTACCTTGAGCTCTAAAAGTATGTTTGGAGCTTTCTTTTTGACAGAAAAGACAGAAAATAATTCATAATCTCCCTCAGTAAAATATCACTTTAACATGATACATTTTGCATACAGTCTTAGACAAACAGTGACGTCAGCCAAGTTTGCCTTCAAACTTCTCAGTGAGCAAGCTCTGTTCCCTCTCATCCACACTTGTGGTACTATTTCCAGGTGGCTAGTGCCCTCATGCTTCCCTCCTACTTCTGAGACATACCTTTCTACCTCTCACACCCCCATACCCTCACACACCAAGAACTACACACAAGCCTTGCCCCGCTGACCAGTCACCACTCTCAGAGCTGCTGTCCTCCCCAGAGAACAAGAGCCATGTCTAGGAAACTCAGAGGCTGTTTGCATGGAGTGAGATTGAGAGGGATAGATACACTAAACATGGCCCAGAGTTAATGGACAGCATTAAAAATCATGGGAAGAAATTACCAGAAAATATATTTGGGCTCAAAAGAAGAATAAATGTCTAAACCAGGGCTGACAGCAGGGGAACGAGCTGTCTCTGAAACAGCAAATCACCCTGTCACTGAAGGCATCCAAACAGGAGCTTGACCACCACGTGGCAGGTATACTGTAAAAAGAACTCAAGCATTTAAAGTGAGCTTAGGTTACATGACTTTTGAGGCCCTTTCCAGACTTGAATGCCTCTTCTAGGTAGCTGAAGGGTTTTTTTCCCATTATGGAAATTGTCACTTGTGACTGGTCCCGAAAAAAGCACAGAAAATGTGAGTTTTCAAAACTGGAAGAAAAAACTTTTTAAATCTATGAAAAAGAAAAAGGAACCAAATCTTAGCACCTTACAATGCCAAAGTTGAGAGAAATAAGTTGGGAACAGTTCAGTGAGGCTTTCCTGGCCATTCATGTTGTTTTATAGTCTGGCAAAGTTATAAAATAATTATGGTAGGTGTTCAAACTATGCTTATTTAAATACTGTTATAGTAGCATACTACATTTTGTAGATAAAAATGGGATCAGATTTTTGCTAGGTATATGACATGATGAAAATAGGACACGGTAGCGCAGTCCCAATACAACCCAGGTTTGTTCAAAACAGTGCTTGCTATTATGGAGAGAGAGAAAAAGGAAGGAAGTTAAATATATCCATCGCTGTTATTATTTTGTTCGTAGATTTCTTTAAAACAATACCTAGTCTCAAATATCAAAGGGATTTAAGAGTGGAAGCCTAAATAAATCCAACTTTTCCTTTTTGCTAGTAATTGTGATCAGAAACTAACTTATTTTTGTTTAGATCATGTATCTAGAAAACATGTTGGACTAATTTAGTGAGTAAAGTGCCTTTTACATAGCTTTCGTGAATCATTTACAAAATCTACGACTATATCATTTTTTTCCTAAAATAGAATTTTTTTTGCTGATTGGACCTATACTGCCCAATTAGATGGAACGTAAACAACTTATCGAGACACTTTACATTTTAAACAATGTTTTCTCAATTAGTGACTGTTTTACATAATATTAAGTTTTGCTTCATTTTTTAAAAACTGAAGATTCGGGTTTCCCTGGTGGCGCAGTGGTTGAGAGTCCGCCTGCCGATGCAGGGGACGCGGGTTCGTGCCCCGGTCTGGGAAGATCCCAGAGGCCGCGGAGCGGCTGGGCCCGTGGGCCGTGGCTGCTGGGCCTGCGCGTCCGGAGCCTGTGCTCCGCAACGGGAGAGGCCACAACAGTGAGAGGCCTGCGTACCGCAAAAAAAAAAACAAAAAACTGAAGATTCGATTGTTTCTCCTAATAACCTCATAAACTCTCTAAAGAAACCCTTTTAATTTTTTAACAAACCAAAAATTTAACTGGCAATTATATATATATATAGTAAAATGTATAATATATAATATTGTAATGTATAGTATATATAATATATAATATGTATGATGATTATAATATACAATAGTGTAATTATAGTATTTATATTATATTATATATATCATAAAAATAGATGAAGTTATAGAAATAGTAATTGCTATCCAGAAATATATTATCAATTTGAATATCTGAATTCCCTTTACAGCCTGTGGGAGCAATGGGCTACTCGACAAGTGCTACTCTAAGTCTCATTCTTAATATGTTTACTCAAAGAAGCCTTTTCAGATCTTCCAGAACTCCTAAATGGGGTTATGGCTCCAGATTATACATCTGTAGCACCCTTTATCTCCCATTTCCCATCATCAAACGTATTTTACCAAATACTTTCTTCCCAGCTAGGCAGTAAGGGCCATGAGAGCAGAGGACTTGGCTGTCTTGTGCTTCAGTCACCCCCAATACTTCCTATCATGCCTGGCTCAGAGCACACACTCAACAGAGTTTTGGTGAATTCATGCCTGACTAAGGCATGTCTTGGGCAGCATGGAGATGAAGAGAAAGGGCATTTTGTATTCCAATTAAGAATTTTACAGTCTTGGTAATAAAAAAAAAATTGTTCAAATAAAAGTAAGCTAAAAGCTATGTACCTAGTTAGGGTCCACTCTATATACTACCCCACAAGTAAGGAGAAAGAAAATTCCAATATGTCAAAGAAAAAAATAAATGTCCCCTGTCATAACTACAATCCCAATATTTGGAGAATATGTTGATAAAACTGTATGTAATTAGAATGTCTCATGGTATCAGACCTCAGGAAATACTTCTTGACATTTTTGTTTTCACTCAAAAATTTTTATGCTACTCTTTGCAGTAACAAAAGAAAATTTCTCTAAGCTCACAGAAGAGTTTTGAGCAATAGTAATCCAGAGGAAACATGATGTTCTCTATAATCTTGGCAAAAATCTCAATAACCTTCCCCTAGTACTTTGGAATAAAAAATTGTATAGATGCTTTCTCTTCCAACTGTCATTATAAAGTAACTAGTGACCTTTCCTGTTATACTCACAATCATTAATGAGCTGGGTAGCAAACACAAAAATATTCATATGCATCTTTCCCTGAATCTTGTTAATATAAGCTATATCTGGTGCTCAAATTCTTATGTATAATCGGAATTCCCTGATACTAAATGTGCTGAGTGACAACAGCAGTTTCTCGGCTTCATTCTCATAGCATTTGATCAACATCCTCTCTAAAAGTCACCTTTCCCTTGCACAGTCGCTGTGTCTTTCAATCTGCAAACAGAATTCATTGATTCAGCAAAAGTGCATTGAATGTCTTCTATGTACCAGGCACTCTGTTAAGCCTCAAAGCTTAAAAAAAAAATGAATAAGGCAAGGTCAGTGGTATATCACACAGAAAGACATAAATATATAATTTCAGTACAATACAATAAATGTCATGATTGAGGCATTTGTGGCATTTAAGGAATAACAGCAATCTGAAGGAAAGAGATGCTTTTTCTAAGAGGATTTTTAGTTTTCTGCCTCCATAAATACTTCTGATATGATGTAGTTAATTTTTTATGGGGAAAAAAAGATATGATTTTCCATATGTTGTTTGCTTATTCATGAAGAAAACGTCATACACACTCAAACAATTTGTAATTCCTTTCTCTAACAATCAGGGTTTGGAAATTTTCATTCCACCCTGGCAACCTCAGCCAGAGCCAGTTCTCATCCTGTCTTAGCTTCCCTCTTCCCTAGCAGGCAGGAATGTTGAGAATTGGGTACACAATGACTCAGCTCCCTTTTGATTAAACTTGCGCTGGTCCATGCTAGCCTACTGTCAGCTCCATTGTTTGCTCTATTTCAGCTCCATTTTTATAAGTCCAAGACAACCTATGAAAAGACAGGGCTGTCATTTTGAGCAGCTTCCTTTGAAATCTCTCTCATGTGTGCGCTTCCTGGTCTCTAAACATTAGTTACACACTCAGATTCTCCTTTTTCCCTTTCTCTTTTCTATGGATGACATCTGCCATGACTTCTAATCTGTAATCTCTAAAAAACATTGATCCTGTGATTGCACTGTGTACTCCTCAGATGACACTGGACTAAAACCAAAACAAACAAACAAAATAAGCAAAGGAAAGGTGCTTCCAGTTACAGGAAGTAATATGTCCACAATCACTGAGGTATAGATATTGGACTTTTGGAAATAGAAGTTTAGTAAGAGTAAAATCTGTATTGATGGTTGCCTTAAAATTGGCTTGGTGACTAGATATGTGTCCAGACAAATGACTTAAGCTCTATAAAACATATAATAATACCAACGCCGTGAAGCCATTGTGAAGATTAAACGAGATACTATACATACAGAGCCACATATATAGATGTTATTCTTTTTATTTATTTTTCATGTATAAAAGACGTGCCATGATATTACAACATTTTTTTGATACATTTACAGTTTTTTGTTTTGTTTTGTTTTGTTTTAATTTAACTTCCACTTGTTATCCAGAATTCCCTTAGCTAGTTAGTGTTTTCATGGTCACACATTAATTTTACTACATTTCTAATTGTTGTTTAAATCTTTATTTGTTTAATATAAAAAGCAAGCTAACCCAAAAGTGAAAACCTTTACTTTCTATCTATATGAACACTCCACTTAAGAATATGATAAGCACAGGAATTTGAGTCATTACTTTATTTTGATACATATCTTTACCTATTTGTCCTGAACTTCATATCTTGACCTATTTACCCCACACTCACCCCATTCCCTCAATTTCCTTTTATTTTTCCATATATCCCATGATACAGTGTCCTATTATAGTCTTTCCAACAGAAAATCACAATCCACACTGTATTTTCATTCCTTCTACTATGAATGATTGCTTCATTCATCAAAAAACTATGTATTTAGTAGCTATTATAAGTCAAGCACTATTCAGGTGTTAGAGACAAAACAAAAGCGCTTCAGCCTTCCTGAAATACATACTGTAAGTCCCCTATATATGAAAGAGTTCTGTTCTGAGAGTGTGTTCATTAAGTCCAATTTGTTCTTTAAGTCCAACAAAGTTAGCGTAGGTACCCAACTAAAACAATCGTCTATATAGTACTGTACGTAATAGGTTTATAATACTTTTCACACAAATAATACATAAAAAACAAACACAGACACACAAAAATAAATCTTACAGTACAGTACCTTGAAAAGTACAGTAGTACAGGACAACACTGGCTTAAAGGAGCTGGCATTGAGTGAACAGGCAAGAAGAGTTACTGACTGGAGGAGGAAGGGGAGGTGGGAGATGGTAGCCCTGAAGGATCATCAGCAATAGGAGATGGAGGGCAAGCTGCAATTTCATTCACTCCTGATGTTGATGGCAGAGGTTCTGGGCTTGAAATAAAGATACAGTACTTCTGTACTCTATACAGTACTGTGCAGTAAAGTACACAAAAGCACAACCACTTGTAGAGGATGCACACATGTGACAATGTATGCCAGACATATGAACTTACTTACGAGATTGGATATGCAAACGCACATTTGACTCTTTGAAAGTTCGCAACTTGAAGGTTCATATGTAGGGAACTTATTGTATTTTAATGGAGGAGAAAGACAATAAACCAAGAACAAAATTATTGAATAATATCAGGTACTGCTAAGTGCTATACATATCAATAACAAAGACTTGGTTAGTGACATATATTAAGACTCAGAGAGGGATTGTTTATCAAAGAGTATTCCTTTTTAACATATATGTTTTTAACTTCATATGTATGTAATCACAACCAGATTTTGGATTTAGTTAACTCAATGCTCATGAACAAGGTATGTTCTCATCTTAATGCAATGGCTGGCTTGAGTCTAAGGTAATGCAGGCCTTAGTAAAAACATGTTCACATTTTATACCCACTTAAACTTCTAATTATTAACAAAAGATGTATATAACCAAGCTATTAATTTTAAGTGGTACAATTAGTTCCTGGCTTGGGAAAAAAAACTTAGATTCTTAGAAAAATCATATTTTAATGTTTAATAAAATTTTAAATTTATCTAGCATTGTTTTTAATTCAGTTAAGATGAGAAGGAACACAATTTTCAAAGTCTTGAAATCCTAATCAAGTATTTCAAAGTCTAACTGTCTACATGTAAGTTGAAAAAAGAGTTTAATTTTTATAAGAATTAGTTCAAGCTGACAAGCTTTTTGATGTACTTAATTATAAAAATAAATGTCCTATAGCATTTGCAGATAGTGCTGTAGAATTTGTACCTAAATTCTACCATTTGATATCAGTTCAACTTAAGATTTAACATGGTTAAAAAGAAGTAGAAGATGAAGGAGGAGGAGGAGGGTGGGGGAGGATGAGAAGAAGGGGAAGAAAAACAACAGCCCCCAGGGCAGCAAATTAATTGCAACACTTTACTTATGTGTCAAATTCTCCCAGGAATGGAATTTCTGGAATTTCCAGGTCAGCACTAATGAGGTAAACTTGCCTGAAATAGTCCTTTCTTTCATTTTGCTAATAACCTCTTCATCCTGCTCCATTTCTATAAAAGCTTTCCATTTTGTATAGTTTTTCAGAGTGCCTTTCTATTTATTAGACAGGGTGC
This sequence comes from Globicephala melas, assembly GCF_963455315.2. Taxonomy (NCBI): domain Eukaryota; kingdom Metazoa; phylum Chordata; class Mammalia; order Artiodactyla; family Delphinidae; genus Globicephala; species Globicephala melas. The sequence continues at coordinate 45,046,338 of NC_083326.1, forward strand.
TGTTTGATTCATGAATCATTGAATAAAGTCAATTAGATCTTCAAAGTTCTTGGTTGAATTTTGTTTTTCAACAGATTTGGTGGCAGCAGTGGGATCAAAGGAGACTTCTGGCAGCTTTAGGCACAATAAGAAACACACCTGCAGCACCCTGCAAATGCTTTGAGTTGAGGATTTTTCTGTCCTTCTCACCATTTCCAAGGACTAATGGTAAGTTCCTCTTGGTTTGAGCTCCATTCTCTTTGCATCATGTTCCTAATCTAACTGGCTTTCTTTTACAGAGCAGATCAGCTTGAGCTGGTAGAGGATTCTTCCTGGATCTCAATTAAGCTGGCAGATGGTTCTGCTGGGAGCCAAGCCCCTAGCCTTTCAGAGTGCAATTCCACAGGAATTGGTAGTGGTTATTGGTCAGAGTTGGACTGGGTCTAATTTAAAGACCAGCTGGGGACTGGGATTGCACTGGGTCCAATTTTAGCTATAATGTGTCCAATCTAACAACTGGGCTGGGTCTGATTTAGGCTGGACTGGGTCTGGCAGAATGCCTCAGCTGAATAAAGTTTTATTTAAATGGGGTTCTTTATATTTAAAGAGTTGAGCACACTGCCTTCTGGCCTACCTGCTTATTTTATGTCTGAGAACTGTGATCCTGAAAGCCGTTGAAGCTTGTTTTGTGTCCTGAGAGCTTGTCTTGGTAGCTGTCATGTTGGAAGCTACAAAATATGGCTGAATAGAAATGTGAGTTGCACCCCCATTTGAAGCTAGGTGTGGCTGGACAGAAATGTGGGTTGAACTCCATTTGCAGCTAGAGACCTATCAAATTGCTGCCAGACCTCAGGGGAAATTACAGTGGCCATTATGGAAAATGTTCCAAATAGACAAGCTCATTTAAGAAGTGCACTTAAAAGCAAGGGCGTCCAAATCAAACAAACAGAATGGGATACCTATTTTAATTAATATGCAGAAGACCACAAAAGATTTTGAAATTCCAAAATAGCTTAATTGAAAGATTCATTGCAAAAGTCTAATAAAACATTTAAGAGATAAAATGTACCTAAAACAGGGCTTCCCTGGTGGCGCAGTGGTTGAGAGTCCGCCTGCCGATGCAGGGGACACGGGTTCGTGCCCCGGTCTGGGAAGATCGCACGTGCCGCGGAGCGGCTGGGCCCGTGAGCCATGGCCGCTGAGCCTGTGCGTCCGGAGCCTGTGCTCTGCAACGGGAGAGGCCACAACAGTGAGAGGCCCGCGTACCACAAAAAAAAAAAAAGTACCTAAAACAAAAAATCTACAATCCAATATTTTAAAGAGCTGGGAATAACTATCTGTCTTGCAAAGCCCTGCAGGGCCAAAGGTATAAATCCAGAACTGTAGAAGTTCAAAGTTTACCTGCGTTGTTTTATTTTTGTTTGTTTGTTTTTTTTATCATCCCCCAAACTTCACCTATTTCTTTAAAAATGTTTGAAAAGATCCCGAATTTGAAAACAGAATTGTCCTGCACTTAATCTGTCTCTTTCTGATGTAAATTTCCTAGCCCCATCTTCTCATCTTCTCTAGGACCTGAGGCATTCTTTGAAATGTAAACTTTAGGAAGAAGTTTCTCATTAGAAGAGAGACAGAGAGAGAGAGAGAGACAGAGAGAGAGAGACAGAGATTGAAAGAGAGAGAGAGAGGGAGAGAGAGAGAGAGAAAGGAGGTATTTGGAAATTGGGCTACTGAGAAATTTTACAAATCTTTCCCATGAATATTAATAATTGCAAGGTCTCTGCATCTGTCTATATGTTTGTGTGTGTGTGTGTGTGTGTATGTTGTAGATGCGTGATGTTTTTCTACCTTCAGCTAATACTGAGACAGGAGATAGCTGGGCCCCAGGCTGAGCAGCTGGAATTTGTCTCCTGTAGACACTTCAAGATAAAGATAAGGCAGGAGCAGAGAGGAGCTGGGCCCTGCTTGAGTAAAAGATAAGGAGGCCACATGTTTCTCATTCTTGAAGTCAAGGAGACCTCCTAGACCACATATGCTCAGAAAGCATCCTTAGGAGTCAGGGAAGGGTGGGCAGCCCATAATAACATCCTGCCAACCTCCCACCCCCTCGTTCTGGAATCAATCTTGGCTAAAAGATGCACTCGCACGTTTGAAGGGCCCTGAGTCAGACCAAATATGGACATGAGCCAGATGGTTTTTCAGAGGGAACCCAGAAAACTGCCCGCTTACAAGTGATTTAAACTACCCCTTTGGCATGTGTCTCTCTCTGAGTTCGCCTGTGTGTCCTTCCACATGTACTTTGCTTCTAATAAATGCTTTACTTGCTTTACTGCCTCTGCCTCTGTCTCTTTGCTGAATTCTTTCCTCAAAGAAGACAAGAACTAAAGTCCTGCTTCAAGCCTGCTGGCCCTTGTGGTCCAGTGGCTAGGATATCGTGCTTTCACTTCTGCAGCCCGGGTTCAATTCCCAGTCAGGGAACTAAGACCCCGCTTCAAGCCACTGCACCCTGCAACTCCCCGAGATAACCCCTGGCACATTACATTCTCTCAAAAGCTTTAAATGTATATTCACAGTCACTAAGCAACAAGCAAATGATCTCCCTAAGACCAGAACATCAGAAAAGATTCAAAGAGACTAATCAGTTTAAAGATTATCAGTCTGGAACTATTAACTGTGAATGTTACACAGATAATTGGCAAAAACATGATGACCTATGGATACCACACCAAAGATCAACAAAGCTGTGGAAACTATAGAGTGGAAGCTGAGAGCAGCAGTAATGCCTTAAATTTTGATCACATCTCTCAAGCTGAGAATTTGTTCAAAAGGAAAAATTTGTTTAAAAAATAAAAGAAGAAGAAAAAAGAAACAAAAATCCCAAGGTCAAGTCACTCGCCCCCAGGACAGAAAACCAAGACTTAATTGCAGTTGCAACTTCTCCCAGGAATGGAATTTCTGAATTTTCTTGTCAGCATTAGTGAGGTAACCTTGGTGGAGACAATTCTTTCTTTTCTTTTGCTAATAACCTCCTTGTCCTGCCATGTTATAAAAGCCTTCCATTTTGTACAGCTCCTGGGAGTGCCTTTCTATTTACTAGATGGGATGTTGCCTGATTCATGAATTGTTGAATAAAACCAATTAGATTTCAGATTTATTTGGTTGAATTTTCTTTTAATAAGAACTTATTTTTAAAAATTAATTAATTTATTTATATTTTGGCTGCGTTGGGGCTTCATTGTTGCGCATGGACTCTCTCTAGTTGTGGCGAGCAGGTGCTACTCTTTGTTGGTGGTGCGCGGGCTTCTCATCGTGGTGGCTTCTCTTGTTGCAGAGCACGGGCTCTAGGTGCGCGGGCTTCAGTAGTTGGTGGCTCGTGGGCTCTAGAGCGCAGGCTCAGTAGTTGTGGTGCATGGGATTAGTTGCTCCCTGGCATGTGGGATCTTCCCAGACCAGGGCTCGAAGCCATGTCCCCTGCATTGGCAGGCGGATTCTTAACCACTGCACCACCAGGGAAGTCCCTGAATTTTGTTTTATAACAACATTTGTGTTTGTCTGTTTCTTGGTTTGTTGACGTATTTGCCAGGGACTAAAAAAGAGATTTGCATTAGAATTTCATTTAAAAGATGTTTACACTAATAAACATACCTAGCACCTATATTTTGGTTTCTAAATTCCATTCCTCATCACAAGGAACCAGAGATCCTTGAAGAAATGGCTGAGTTTAGGACCAGGTTAGAGAAGGTACATTGGCCAGAAAATAATAAATTATACTAAGACATATAAACACACACAAATATATATATATACACACATATCCAAATGTACATATATGACTTTTTTTTAACACATTTAAGTGATTTGCAAGAAGTTTCTCAAACAAAGCAATATTTCTACCTTTTTTTAAAAAATGCCAGCTTGAAGAGGCTCTCACTAACTAAATCTAGGAAAATGTAAGCACACAGAAAAATAAATAAAGGTAATAATGGTTTACAATCTACTTCCTAATAATAAATATAGAAAAAAAATGATGGAGTTAGAAAACTCACCATATAGTACCCATTATACTAAAAATTAATTCAGTCAGGAATTATTCATAGATGCCAAGTTTGAGGAAGGGGATGGATTTGAAAATTAATAGCATACCTATATATTCTCAAAGTATCTCATCATAAATTTCTTTTATCAAGGGTAGCCCATTCATTGGAAGAAAATATATTTCTCAGTCAAATTCCCCCAAGAGTGTAAGAATTAAAATAGTCATTAAATGTAAACTAATAAAATTTTGCATAGGTCTATTACTACATTAAGTGTGCTAAAGAGTGAATAAATAACAGTTGCATAAAAAGATACACATTTTACAATACAGCAGGAAAATACATATATAATAATAAGCAAAGAATTGATTACATTAAACACAGTTTTGCTAACAAAACCTTGCCTTCAGTGTCAAGGTTTCATGTTATGTAAAAAAGAATCACATGGAGCTCATTATATTTAGTCAGATTTTCTAAATAGTTGTAAATGCAAGACTAATGCAACCATTAAGTTGTCTCTTTATATATAGAAACTTCCTATAGTAAACTTGCTATTTCCATTTTAACTGGTTTCATAGTAATTGGGTCAAATTTAACCAGAAGTGGTATTCAGATGGTTATTTGATGTTGATAAGCAAGTTCTTAGGGCTTTTCTGGTTTTCCTTCTACTCCTTTGTTCACTGTCTCTTAGTCTCACCTTCCTCGTCCTTACCTCTAAATGTGAGAAGATCTCAACACTGTCTCAGCGCTTCTTTTCTTCTCATTTTCTTACTCTAGTCTCCTCATTATCCATCCTTATTCATACAGATGACTTCAATTACCACCTACATGGGGATGACACATACATTTTCATCATCATTTTAATTCTCTTTTCTGAGGTCCAATCTTGTAGGTACAGTTGCCTATTTAACAACTCTTCTTGGATCTTCCAAAGGGGTCTTAGTGCTTAACTCCCCTCATATCAGCTCTTCTTGAAGTGTTTTTATCCCTGTGATTGTTATCATGTCCATCTTCATCTTCACCATTCATCCATCAGTTGCTGTCTCTTCTATTAAAAAGACTTCTGATTGGATTGCTCTTACCCACCTGGGCCCCTCTTAATTCCATTCTGCACAGTGAAGCCAGAAATAGATTCGTTTACTCCTGATTAAAATGCTTCCACGACTTTCTAATGCTCCCAGGATGAAGTGGTTCTTATTCCTACACCCCTCTTTTTGCTCCTCTCTTATCTTTTAACCTTTGTTGCTCTCTAAATTTTAGACACTTTTCTTGTCAGTCAATTCTACATAATTCCAAGCTCCTTTCCTGTACGGAGCCTTTTCATAGGCAGCTCTTTCGTACTGAAATTCCCTCTCCTAATGAGTCTTCAAAACTCAGTTCTAGCATTATGTCCTCGCTTGAGGGATCCCTCACTGATTCCCTTAATGTGATATCTAACTCTCACAGATTCTCCAAGCACTGTGTACCTTCCCTTTATAGAAATCACAAGATCAATTTAACATATGTGATGATTTGATTGTCTTCCTTCGACTCTAGATTCCAAGCTCCATAAGAGCAGAGAAATGTTTATTTAAATCACTAATGTGTCTTCGCACACTACAGGGTGCTCAGTGCATGTTAGGCACTCAATAAATACCTACTGAGTAAATGAATGATTGAACGATCCACTTCTCCCCTCCCTGAGCAGTCAACCTCATTTACAAATGTATTAGAATGAGGCCCAAACTGAGAAATTATATGGAAACTGGAGGGGTATCTGGCAGAAAGACTATTGCTAGGGTCACTGAGCCACACTGAATTGAAAAACCATCACATTTTATTTCCACAAAGGATAATGTCCCCCAATATTCTCCTTTTACAAGTAAGGAAATTGCAAGGCTCTAGCCTAGCTGCTATGAGGGCAACCATAATAAGGTTTGCTTTCAGAAAATTTGTAATAATTTAAAATATGATAAGCACCCTGCTAAATGTTTATATGCATAATATGAATGAATTCTCCTGACCAATTAAAATTAATCCAGTTTCACAGATAAGAAAACTGTGACACAGGGTTAAATGACTAGCTACTCTTATATAGCTATTAAACTACATCCAGCTTAGGTTTGCCCAGCTCCCTAACCCTGCTCTTTCAATTACACTAAAATAGTATTTCTAGTCATGTCATTCATCTCTGCTCTCTTCAGGTGCCTCCTAAAATATAAACCCGTTTAAACACATTGTCTCATTCAGATGTTACATTTTTCACCAACCCTACATCTAGATTCACCTTTCATTTCTACTCTCTCTCTCAGTTCTTTAATCTGTGCCCTGTGGAACCCAATTCCATTACAAAACACTCCTATGGCATTTACCTTTTCATGGTACCCTGATTAACTGAAACCTGAGTCTTGTCAGTGGATATTCCTGGTATCTGCAGGCTAGAGGGTGGAGCCTTGTCTTTCCCACTTAAGGATAAAAGTGTGTGTGTGTGTGTGTGTGTGTGTGTGTGTGTGTATGTGTGTATGGAGGGGGTGCAGAGAGAGAGAAAGGGAAGAAAGGGACAGACTGGACTCGGTGGTGGTGGAAAGATAGCAATCAAGCTATCTTTTTCTATTCGGGAAAGAAGCCTGAAGAACTTGAAACCCAGCAATTTTGGTTGAGTCTTATAAAAGAAAAAGAAATGGAGGTAGTAAAATGATATAGGTGGAAGGGATCTTAGGATTCATTTTGTCAGCTCTTTAATTTTCCACATAAGGAGATTGAGGTCCAAACAAAATCTATCACTTGACAAGTTTAAATGAGTAATCCATGGCAGACCTGGGACTCAAAATTTAGATGTGCCAACCAATAAAGGGTTAAAATAATCTTGCAGCTTTTAAAAAATAAAGCTGGATTCAAGATATAATGACCTCTATCTTGAACATCTTCTCTATTTTAGCTGAAATGCTTTCCACATATACTGATTTTTATTTTATTTTATTTTTTTATTAATTAATTACTTTATTTTTGGCTGCGTTGGTTCTTCTTTGCTGTACGCGGGCTTTCTCTAGTTGCTGCCAGTGGAGGCTACCCTTCTTTGTGGTGTGCGGTCTTCTCATTGTGGTGGCTTCTCCTGTTGTGGAGCACAGGCTCTAGGTGCACGGGCTTCAGTAGTTGTGGTGCACGGGCTCAGTAGTTGTGGCGCACGGGCTTAGTTGCTCCACGGCATGTGGGATCTTCTTGGACCAAACCCATGTCCCCTGCAATGGCAGGCAGATTCTTAACCACTGAGCCACCAGGGAAGCCCATCCACAAATACTGATTTTTAAAATAAATAGATCAGTTTAGTCAAGGTTCATTACACCATCACTTTTGAGATCGAAGGCCCGTCATTATGTAAATTTTCATATGCTCGTAGAGACACAGACTGATTTTTTGTTGTTGTTGATTTTTACTCTGAATCATCTTAGTATTTAATCAGAGTCACAAAATAATGGAGCAGACTTGACCTTAAAAAGTTTTCTTAATCTGTAAACAAGATACCTTACGCTGTAAAAAAAAAATATGAAGATGCTTTTTTTTGAATACTAAAGAGAAAAACCGTGGAATAGTTCAAGTTTATTATTTAGTCCCATATTTTTTTCATTTTAAGAATGAATAGGATATTCTGACCTTCAATTTTAATGATACTGTTGATTAACATGTGATGAACATTAAAATATGATTATAACATTGTTTTGCCTGGGTGGTTATTAGCTAGCACTCATTCACAACTGTGTCCATTTTCCCATATGACTACTTTTGACATAAATAACCTGATATATGAATGAAACTGGAGGAAATCAACTGGCCACACTGGTATTAGGTACACAAACTTGCTTCCCATTTGTAGCAACTGAATGAAATCATTTACCTGTGGCCAGGAAGAGTTTAAAACTACAGGGTTCATATTGTGAAAAGTGATTTTTAGTTAAGGATATTGAATTCTTTAAGCCTTTTCTACTGAGAGGGTTCAATGTGATTCAGTCAATGACACAGCCACCATTAATATCATCTATTCAATACACAGTGACTTGAGCACTTTCCATTTCAAATGCTGGGTTAAAAAAGAGACACGAGACACAGTCCCTGCACTCCTAAAGCCATAAAAGCAAGTCACCCAGGACACTGCAGTATAACACATGTACTAAGAGTAAAAATCGCAAGACACCGAGAGAACCCAGAGAAGGAAAATGCAACTCAGCACGCAGGGAAGAGGGAGAGAGGGGAAGGGAGGGGGTGTTCAGAAGGAAAGCTACATGACTCGGACTCTGCTACCTTAGGTCATGTAATTTGCTAGCAAGTTTCCAATGTCAGCTGTGACTGGCAGCTAGCTCATCGGAACCGATAGCTGATATAGAAAGAAGGAATTTCTTGGGAATTGCAAGTTAGTAAGATCTAACAGGGTTTCCTTGTGACTCATCATGTTATCTGTGGGTTGAAACAGATAGAAGGGATGTTGAGAGAGGGCTTTGCCACTGTGACTGTGAGTTTCTCGATTATAGGGCCTGAGCTCATGCATTTTTTAAACCCCTACACAAAGTAGCAAAAAAACCTAAGGAGTGGGGAGAAAAAGTTTAATAAATTTGGTTAGATTAAAACACCATTGCCAGGAAGAACATTTTTTAGCTCTGACCTAATAACCTTATCTGAGCACTTGAGCTTAGCCATCTCTCTCTGACAGCTTGGGGCCAGTCTAGTGAACTGGCTCAAAGAAAGGGGAAATATTGCACTGGGCTGGCTGACTCTCTACTCTGTTTCCTGATACAACATTCAGCAGTGCCTACCTAAAATCAAACCTGATTCAAAATATCTGGATTCAGCCATCTACGGCATTAGCTCAAGGAAGCACATTCTATATACCATTTTATTTTTCTACAGAAAAATGCATATAATTCACCACCAGCTAGTATTTATATCCTGTCATCCTTTTTATTTCTTCTTTTGCACCAAAGTGGTTTGTTTTTTTGTTTCCATTCTCATTCTCAGAGACAAAGGTATATTCATTCAAAAACATATTCTTGCATAATTTCAAAGCTATATAAAAGTGTCATTTTAGGACTTCCCTGGTGGCGCAGTGGTTGGGAATCCGCCTGCCAGTGCAGGGGACATGAGTTCGAGCCCTGGTCCGGGAGGATCCCGCATGCTGAGGAGCAGCTAAGCTCGCATGCCACAGCTACTGAGCCCACGTGCCACAACTACTGAGGCTCGCATGCGTGTAGCCCATGCCCCACAACAAGAGAGGCCACCGTAGTGAGAAGCCCGTGCACTGCAGTAGGAAGTGGCCCCCGCTTGCCACAACTAGAGGAAGCCAGCGCGTAGTGACGAAGACCCAGCGCAGCCATAGATAAATAAATAAATTTATAAAAAAAAAAAGTGTCATTTTATCAGATAATGGACTTAGGGCCTTTGGCCAGATGTACTCATCAACAAATATTAAAATAGTCATTGCGTCTTCAAATCTTGTTTATAAGTTATTTATACATTTACTTAGAACTTAGATTTATTATGGGAATTATTATTTTTTTTTTTTTTTTTTTTTTTTTTTTTTTTTTTTGGGAATTATTTTTTATCTGGAAGGTACTTATGAGATTATTTGGCCAAACCCTTTATTTTACCAATGAGGAAATTAAGGTCTAAAGATATGTGGTAATTATCCCAGGTTCCTATATTTAGAAGAGATGTGAGACCAGAGAGATTTCTGTACCTACCGTGATTATGCGCCTGCCACTACACCCATATAAGTAAAAGCCAACTCTAATTTCCTTTTCCTTAAGATAGATATGATCGGTTCTGCTAGAGTGATTGTTTTGTTTTGTTTTGTTTTAAAGGGCTTCAAATGCTTGGCTTTTTTATTATTTATTTATTTGTTTGTTTATTTATTTATTTTTGGCTGTGTTGGGTCTTCATTTCTGTGCAAGGGCTTTCTCTAGTTGTGGCAAGCAGGGGCCACTCTTCATTGCAGTGCGCGGGCCTCTCACTATCGCAGCCTCTCTTGTTGCAGAGCACAGGCTCAGTAGTTGTGGCTCACGGGCCTAGTTGCTCCGTGGCATGTGGGATCTTCCCAGATCATGGCTCGAACCCGTGTCCCTGCATTAGCAGGCAGATTCTCAACCACTGCGCCACCAGGGAAGCCCTAAAGTGATTGTTTTAAAAACACAAATTTGTCCCATTGCAAATGACATATGAAGGAACAATTTGGGCATAGCACAAATTTCATGTTTGCTTATATATGATTTAATCCACGAGATGTACTAGTTGACCGAAGAAATAAACACCTGGCTAAACTGACCCACATAGGAATACACAAAATGCATACATTTCAAACATCTTCCAATTTCCTCAGTCCACCATGTATCTTATGAGCCGTGTCCATAGGTGGTAGATGGAATAGGTCTCCAAAGGTACCATGTCTGAATCCCTGAAGTTTGTGAATATATTATGTTACATGATGAAAAGGACTTTGCAGATGTACTGGAGGTTACTAATCACTGACCCGAAGTAATGAGGATTATCCTCGATTATCTAGGTGGACCTAATCTAATCCCATGAGCCCTAAAAGCAGAGAACTTTCCCTGGCTAGAGCCAGACATGAAGCAGGAAAATGAGTCAGAGACATCCCAAGCATTGGGAGGGTTTGACACATGCAAGGACTAGAGAGACCCCTCTAGTAGCTGAGGGCTTCAGCTTACAGCCACCAAGGGAATGGGAACCTCAACCTATATTCCTCAGGAACGGAATTCTGCAGCAAATGGATGAACTTGGAAGCGGATTCTTCTCCAAAGCCTCCGAAAGGAACATGGCCTCAGTAACACCTTGATTTTGAAACCAGCTAAGTCTGTGCCCGTACTTCTAACTCATGGAAACTGCCAAATCTGTGATAATTTTTATGGTTGCAAAAGGGAAAACTAATACACCTCTCACATCTGGCATTACAATTTTCCCTCCGATTTCAGATAACTTTCCTTATAGCATTATACAACAGCTCACAAATTGCAACCTTTCAGATATCCACTTCTACAAGCAAACTTCAGGTCTTTTTCAAGGAAAAATGTCATATTTACAGATTATTTATATATTTCTTAATCACTTAACACATGTAAAAGGACCACCATTTTTAGCAGGTTCTTATCTTTTTGTGTGTGTCACCCACAGGATTTTAATTACATATGCATCACACATATACATGAGAATACTCAATGATGAGTAACTCAAAGGGCTTGGTGAGGACTTGGGCTTATAGAGCATTTTAGCAAAGAACAGTCCTTTTGTAGAGAAGTGGCAAGACAAAGGAAAGGAACTTGGAGCAGCTAGAAGGAGCAAATTGTAGGAAGGCAAATAAAGGGGGAACTAATAGTAGAAAAGGACTAGTTTTAGCAAGGCTTGTTTGTACGTTCCTCGGGTGCCATCTCCATGCTGGTAAGGGTCTAGAGACTTCTTCCTGGTGGAGATGGGATGGGGATAGCTTTACAAATTTATGTCCTGCTTTTAAGCAAATAGGGGGAGGGCAGAGAACTTTTCTTGTATCTGCTTCTTTTCAGTTGCTTTCAGCTCACAGTAATCCTGACGCTAAGGTGGCATATTTTGGGGTGACAAATTCTCCTACCCTTCAGGTTCTTCTAGGTTCTGGGAAATGGGTCTATTGGCTCTAATCTAATGTTATATAGAACTAATTTCAGGACATAAAGTCTCCTGACATGTAAAGAGCTTTGTAGATGCTTCTCCTTTGAAGTGACATACTTTTATACTCCATGTCTCCTTGAAAATGCCCACTTACCCTTCAGATATCTGCTAAGATAGTATACCTCAGGAGAAGCTGTATTTCATTGTACAAGTAAGTGTTTAGGTTACTTCTGTGGGCGTCTATGATACCTTATGCTATGCATATAATGACTCAGTCACATTTTAGTTGTCCTTTTGGTTTCCTATATCCCTGAAGGATTATAAACTTTAAGGAGGAGGATAACACATCTGTTTTATTTTTCCATGTTTGTATATAAACCCTCTAGCTTAGTGCTTAACACATAACAGATATGTGATAGATACATGTTAAATAAAAATTGAATACATGGTTGAAAATACCAACAATAGACCAATGCCATGTTTGTTCCTATATTTTCACAACATGGATAGCTGAGCAGATAGACTAATGTTTCTCTTAAATTACTGGAACCATTTGTGCTAAAGTCCTTTTAATGCAGATTTTAGATTATTTCCTCAAATATGTACATCTAACTTGAGTAATATCCATGTGGGACTTTGACCTACAGTGTGAAGCAAAATAATCATTGAAAGATAGAACATATAATTGGAAATATTCCTTATCTCTTTAGGTCAGAATTCAAGTATACTGTTTTCTGAAGCTTTATAATTGCTAAGCATTGTTTAGAGAAAAAATTAGTTCCTTAATTTGGTTTAGGAGTTCCTCTAAGGTGGCTATGATGATAATGAGGCAGACCTCAATTTATGAGCAATCTAGGCAGGATTGCTTACTCAACCTGCAAATTACTTGCAAAATATATGAAATGATTAGAGCTCAAGTTGAAAATACGGTATTAAAAATGTTTCTGGGGTCACATTAAAAAAGACTGAGCAGTTTTAAAAATCTGTTGGCCTGGTGGTTTGTTGCAGGAGAGAAAAGTCAGATAAACTGGTGTTTTGCAAGTAGTTTTTCAAGTCCAAGTGACCACAGGCTAGAAGCTAGAGGAAAATGTAGCACATTGTGAAAGATTGAATAGTCCAAGCTTTCTACTCCCATAGTATATTTCAACAGTATTCTCAAAAGATGTCTATGGGAGTTAATCCTATTTGTATTAATTATATCTTCAGTGGGTCAGGAATGACAACTCCTTGGCAGTCAACAGTGAGAATGAAAGACGGGCAACAGAAGAAAGGACCCTTCTCCTTAGAAGATTTATAAACTATTAGAGACAGAACAAGAGCCTAAGGAAATGACCAGGCATGGCTAAAAGCTAACCCATGTGGCAAGATTCAAGCGATCTCAGGTTTGAGAGAAGAGAACCAGAACACGGAGGACTGGAATACTCAGAAAGAACACTCTTCTGAGAGATCTCTTTGCTCAGATAAAAACCATGAAGCCAATGGTTTGTGACTTGGGCACCTGTTCACTGAGAACCCAAGTGAGCCAGTTAGCTTACTTTGCATACACCAAACAACCGGCAGCTCGTAAAAACTTTCAGCCTTTACTGACCTTGATTAGAATTCAGGCTAGAGCCAAGGAAAGAAAAGTGAGGTTTCTGCTTTCCAATTCTCTGTTGCACTCATTTTCTCTAGATCCTGGCTGTGGGCAAAGTTCTGCTTAACCACGGAGTACAGGAAATAAATGCAACCTTGTAGGTATGTAATAGCCACAACCATAAAAGAGGGCAAACACACTTATACCTGCAAGTAAATAGAGTTGCACAGATGGTACAAGAGAACCTTTCTATAGGTCTTGAGCCAGACCTCATTACTCTCTGCTTCATATAATGGCCCAGTGCAGTAACTGTGGACCATCACACTGCACAGATGGAAGAGAGAGTTAGAGGGCTATTGAACATGTGAATTTTCCCAGTGTGTCACAATTACAGAAACATCTGTGCTAAATATTTTCAAGCTGATCCACTATAAAAATTGGCAATGTTCAATAGCACTCGATGTCTTCCCTTTCTCTAGTGGGAAAACTGTCTAATGATTGCATTTGGGACTACAGCATAAGGCATGTACCTATGCTGATTGCTTGATGTTTAAAGGGGCCTCATTTGCATTATGCTGTTTGCAATGTGCTTTCTTTATTCCTCAGCCTTTCTTTTTTGCTTGCAAATATAAACTGAAAGGGAAATCAAACTGTTTGCTGCACTTGTCATTGAAATGTTTCCCAGGGCTCAGTTAATGGAATGGCCAGGGCGGGGGCAAGGAAAAGGGGAGAGCAGTAAAGTCTCTTGACAGTAATTGTAGACTGTGTTGCCTGTTAATTCTGATTATACTAAAATGGATGATTGGCTGCCTCATCATTTGCTCACAAACATGTTACTTCATCCTAGGAATCTACTAATCAAAGCAAAGTTCACAGCATTTTTTGCCTATATGAATTCTACCTTCAAGAAGACGGCAATCCTAGTCAGTGCCCTGCAAACTTTAATGTGCATATGAATTGCCTGGGATTCTTGTAGGATGAAGTTTCTGATTCAGTAAATCTGGGAAGGGACCCAAGATTCTGCATTTCTAACCAGCTCCTACATGGTACACATGCTGTTGGTTTAAAGACCACATTTTACATGACAAGGTTTTAGGCTCTGAGAATGCAGGATGAAAATAGTAGATGCATTATTTGCTCTTTTCACTGATCAGGAATTTCAAAATTTCCTAGTAAATACGTTAAACAAAAAGCAAGATAAAAATTATCTGGGATTCCCATCTTGCTATAATGTCAATTTTCAATGTGTTGCAAATTTCCATTTACTCATCAAACATCATTTTACATACATGTATTGTGCACCTACTAAATGTTACCCTTCTTTGGAACTCAGAGTCAGTTGAAGAAGACAGATATGTAAGGAAATCATTGCAGTACATCTGGAAAGGGCAATAAAAAGAGTAGCAACAAGGAAAGGACAGGGGATGAATTTGGGAATCAAAGAGAACTGGCCACCCCATATACAGAGTATGTGACTCTGTACTAGTTAATTACTCCAAGACTAAGTTTCTCCATCAGTAAAATGGACATAATAACCTTATTCTTAGAGTAATTGTGTTGAAAATACATGGCACGGTACTTACTGCATCATAATTATGTACTAAAAATTAACCTGCTTCCCTTTTTTGATATATGAAAACAAAACAAACAAAACAAAGCAAAAAAACTACCAGTAGTGCAAAGATAACAGTTGTTATAAAAATAAATAACTTCATCTCTAAGGAACTTACAATTTAGTGGAACAGATAAAAAGAAGAGCACAGGTGACTATTAAGGTGTTATGCAAGGTAGAATATGATAAATTCTATAAAATAAATTTTAAGGAAGTGCTATGGAAATAAAGTGAATTGACTTTTGTGGGATTTAAGTTGTGACAGAAAGGATGGGTAGGCTCACAGAAGGCTGTGGGAGAAAAAGAGCATTTCCTTTACAGAGGATGACAAAAAAAAAAAAAGACTGAAAAGCACTTGTGGAAAATGTTTTAGCTGGAGGGTAAGCTTTGTTGAATGGAAGTAGTAGGAGGTGAGGATGTAGAGGGAATGTGGGATAGAGCTTGGGACTTGGAAATGTATTGCATGGGCTGTGGTAACTTGGTGAGACTCATTTAGAATGAAGTAGATTTAATACACGTGTTAAATCTGGCAGCACTGTGCGTAACAAAGAGTCAAAAGGAGAGACTCTGGGAGAGACGTAAGTTAAGAAACAATGGCACTTGTTGAAGTTGGAGAAGGGGAAAGGCCAGTTGCAGTAGAATTGAAAAGGAAGACAGCAGGTGTAAGGGAGAGAGGTCAAGGGCAGGATCTGGGGACTTATTGGAATGTAAAAAGTTGGACAAAGCTTCAATTTTCCTGAGAGGTGACTAGGAGTACAGCTGTATGATTTTTAAGATATAATAAAGTTAGGAGAATGGATGGATCATTGATAACAGCAATGAAATGCCCAGTGTAATTGCAGAACTAGAGCTTAACATGGATAAGCTGAAGTTCAAACCAGATCAAAAGAAGACCTAAGACATTTCCTTAGGGAAGACATCCATGTGTATATAGGTAACTGTGGAGATAGGGCAGCTGAATGAAAGAAAAGATATTAGTGATGAGACAAGAGATAAGAGAAACACTCACAAGTGGGAGAATTTTGGGAAAGTATACTGTAAGTGAAAGCAGGTAAGCAGAAGATTTAAGAGTTAGTGATGGGTAGAGGTGGTGACAGATCCGGAATTAAGCCAACAATTTAGTTGATAGGACAAAACAAGGGGACTGTTTTAAGGCTGTATGCGCATAGCATGGAGTTGTTACTTAGAAGGTATATGTATTCAAGGTGGCTTTGGTAGCTGTTAAGGATTTCAAAGGGTGTACAGTAAGTCCCCAACACACGACCTTCAAGTTGCAAACTTTCAAAGATGCAAACGTGGAGCTTACTAATGAAGACCTGATGGAATTAGAGGTTCAGAGTAAGGATGAAAAGGGGCAAGAGGAAGAAGAAGTAACTGAAGAACTGAAGAGATTCACAATGCAGGAAATGGCAAGGGGATTTTCTTTATATGAGGAGGCACTGTTAGTTTTTGGGGCACAGGACTCCAACGTAGAATAGTACATGAAGGTTGCAGCAGCTGTTCAGAATGCAATCCAGAGCTGCCATGTCATCTATGATGAGAAAAAAAGAGCTACGACCCAGACATCACTGGATCGCTTTTTCAAGCACGTAGATAGAATTGAATCCAGCAAGGAACCAGAACCTGTGCCATCAGCTTCAGGCGTGAGTGAAACTGCATCTTGCCCTCCATCTCCTATTGCTGATGATCCTTCAGCTCTACCATCTCCCACCTCCTCTCCCTCTTCCACTCAGTAACTCTTCCTGCCTGTTCACTCGATGCCAGCCCCTGTATGTCAGCTGTTGCGCTGTACTACTGTACTTTTCAAGGTACTCTACTGTAAGATTAAAAACGTTTTACTTTTTGTGTTTGTGTTTGTTTTTTATGTATTATTTGTGTGAAAAGTATTGTAAACCTATTACAGTACAGTACTGTATAGCCAATTGTGTAAGTTGGATACCTAGGCCAACTTCGTTGGATTTACGAGCACACTCTCGGAATGGAACTCGTTAGTATGTAGGGGACTTACTGTATTCTTATCTCCCAAACTGCTATTTGCACTCGCTGCACTCTTTAGACAGAGGAGATATTCATGTCTTTGGATATTATAGAGCATCTTTATTTTTTTGAGTAATATAATATAATTTATAAAAAAATATAATATTTTTTGAGTAATATAATTACCTGGATATTAATATTCCTAAATTTACTTTGCCTTAGTTTTAAATTTATTTATCTTAGATATTTGTGTTTCTAACTAGAGAAAATACAATAGAGAAAATATACTATGCCTAGTTATCACTCCGTGGTCAATACTCTCTCTCTCTACCTCATTCCCTCTCTCAATCCCTCTCCCTCTCCCTCTTTCTCTCTAGTCCTCTCTTGTCATTAAGGATAGGATACTATTTAAAAAGAAGAAAACTGTACAACAGAAAACTGTATAAAATTCTATTCTGACACCATAAATAAATCCTATTTTAGTATAAAAACAAATGTTTTATATAGTTATATTATGGTTCATTGAATAATGTCATATCACTTACTTATTAAAGAAAGATTTACATAATTTGAAGAATAGTAGCCAGTTAGAAAGCACTTTTGATGCATGTCATATACAACGCTACCTATTTACAAATCTAATCTCACTTACTACTACAACAACTTAGAGAAGCAAATACTTTCATCCCCATTTTACAATGGAGAAAATAAAGTATCGCCAAGCTTGAGTAGCACAGCTATTAACTTGAAGAGCCAGGACTCAAATGAAATCTGTCTCATGCCACAGTCCGAATTATTTTCACTATATTGACATGTGGCAGGTTGCGGGGGAGGGAAGTAGGGGGGGAATCTCTTCCTCTCCCTAGCTGAGGTTCCTAAACTGGGACCCTGTAAATTGGACTGACAAAAGACAGATTAGCAAGAGAAAAGCACACACATTTATTTAGCCTTCATGAGGAAATGAAAATGTGAAGCATGGTTAAACCTGAATGTTTTTATACTAGGTTTGAAGCAGAGTGTAAAAAATGTGAGAGGAATGAACTAAAGGTAGTGATCTGGGGGAAACTTAGCAAAGCCTGTTTTTTTCCAGATTCTTCTAGGATTCTATTCCATCTTCAGAGATAAGGATGCTCTTTTCCTCTGGGTATAGGGAGGGCACCTCTTACACCAGGGTCTTTTGACCTACTTCAGGGGAGATGGGGTTGGTCAGAGAGTCTGTCTTGCACTTGCCATTTTCCTTCAACATCATATGTTCAGTACAGGGTAGCATAATATGGTACCTGAAACCCATAAAAAACATAAGCCTTCCATTTCATAGCAACCAATATAGAAGAGTTCTGTGCCCTGCTGACGGCTCCGAAAGGGATGAGTTGAGTTACTGCCACTGACAGACAACACAGATTTACATACTGGATAGACCAGAATGCAAATTCTAAAACACTTCTCTCTGAAAATAAAGATGATATTGAGAAGCACCAAATGCAGAGAGATTTAATGGCAAATTTTCAGCTAGATCCCTGAAAGCATAAGTACTACAAGGTAGGCAAAAGATATCCTTGTTCTAGAACAATTACAAACATTAAAATGAAATCTTACACCCACAATTAGAACGAACCTCACAAAAGTTTACCTTCTTTTTTTAAAAGACTTTCCAATGAGCAGAAAATGTTTTGATCCAATGAACCGTATTGGAGCAAGGCTAATTTTATTCATTATACTTTTGGTTTAAAATACCCACACTCACTATGTAATTTTATACATATTAAGAAGACACATATGTTATATGTCAATAATATCTCAATAAAGTTGGAAAGCAAATAAATAAATAAGTACAGTGTGTCTAAATATAGAGTTCTCAGCTCAAGTCTAATCTTGAGAAAATGTATGTAAAATAATTTTTAAACTATACACTCTGTACAGATAAAAAATTTAGCATGAGTATTTTAGTGTTCTCCATGACATGTCCCCATTATTATCAGCCCTGCATAGTTCAGAAGTTGAAAATTAATATGAAGAACTGGTTCCATAAATATCGGGAATTGGTAAAAGTGAAAAGATGAGTAGTTGAAATCAAAGAAAAGCTACAATCAGAATTTAAGGACTTAGAGGAAAATTATAGCTTTATAGTTTTTTTTGTAGTGGAGGTATCAAAGAGAACTAAAGCTGTATGGTAGTTAAAGTTTTTTGTTTATTTCTTCAGTAAAAAATAAGATTTTATTTAGGAAGTATTGCAATAAGGGGAAAGAGACCTTAGTATAGAACTGGGCTCCATTCCAAATACAACAAAGCAGGGGATTTATAGCCAGGGAGCAGGTTGGAGGATCAGTAGATGGAAAATTACTAAGAGGAGACATCAGGGGTAGGGAGAATTCTTGCTAAACTGACCTAAAAGGATTCTTGCTGAAGTAAGACAATATCTGACGGATGGAGGGGTGGTATGAAGAGTTTGATTAGACATCTGACGTGATCAGATATTGAGGGTGAAGGACGTTCTCTAAACTGCTTAGGAGAATTCTTGCTAAAACTGGGTGATGAGAGGATGGACATGGAAGTCCAAGGTCTAGGCCTAGTCAAGAAAAGGGAACAGAGGAGCCTAACCATAGTTTGGTCAAGGGGAGAGTCTTTGTCAGAAGTTGAGAATATTGATATTGAGCAGCTCAAGGAAACTTGACCCTAGCTGGTAGGGAAACTCAGCAATGTGTGTAAGGGTGTAAACAAATGACAAGGAACAGGTTAGAAAGAACAGTGAACTCCAACTCAGTCAGATGGATAGACAGACTTTGTTTAAGAGACAAATAAAAGATAGTATTAACAATTCAGTTTGAAATCACAGCAAGATCCTTTTTGACCCACCTCCTAGAGAAATGGAAATAAAAACAAAAATAAACAAATGGGACCTAATGAAACTCAAAAGCTTTTGCACAGCAAAGGAAACCATGAACAAGACGAAAAGACAACCCTCAGAATGGGAGAAAATATTTGCAAATGAAGCAACTGACGAAGGATTAATCTCCAAAATTTACAAGCAGCTCGTGCAGCTCAATATCAAAAAAACAAAAAACCCAATCTAAAAATGGGCAGAAGACCTAAATAGACATTTATCCAAAGAGGATATACAGACTGCCAACGAACACATGAAAGGATGCTCAACATCACTAATCATTAGAGAAATGCAAATCAAAACTACAATAAGGTATCACCTCACACTGGACAGAATGGCCATCATCAAAAACTCTACAAAAAATAAATGCTTGAGAGGGTGTGGAGAAAAGGGAACACTCTTGGTGGGAATGTAAATTGATACAGCCACTATGGAGAACAGTATGGAGGTTCCTAAAAAAACTAAAAATGGAACTACCATATGACCCAGCAATCCCACTACTGGGCGTATACCCTGAGAAAACTATAATTCAAAAAGAATCACGTACCACATTGTTCACTGCAGCTCTACTTACAATAGCCAGGACCTGGAAGCAACCTAAGTGTCCATTGACAGATGAATGGATAAAGAAGATGTGGCACACATATACAATGGAATATTACTCAACCATAAAACGAAATGAAATTGAGTTATTTGTAGTGAGGTGGATGGACCTAGAGTCTGTCATACAGAGTGAAGTCAGAAAGAGAAAAACAAATACCGTATGCTAACACATATATATGGAATCTAAAAAAAAAAAAAAAAAATGGTTCTGAAGAACCTAGGGGCAGGGCTGGAATAAAGATGCAGACATAGAGAACGGACTTCAGGACACGGGGAGGGGGAAGGGTAAGCTGGGATGAAGTGAGAGAGCATGGTATGGACATATATACACTACCAAAGGTAAACTAGATAGCTAGTGGGAAGCAGCCACATAGCACAGGGAGATCAGCTCAGTGCTTTGTGTCCACCAAGAGGGATGGGATAGGGAGGGTGGGAGGGAGGAGATATGGGGATATATGTATATGTATAGCTGATTCACTTTGTTATGAAGCAGAAACTAACACACCCTTGTAAAGCAATTATACTCCAATAAAGATGTTTTAAAGAAAAAGAATTCGGTTTGAACATATGACTGGTTTTATTCTTTTAATTAAAAAAATTATTTTATATTGGAGTATAGTTGATTAACAATGTCGTGTTAGTTTCAGGTATACAGCAAAGTGATTCAGTTATACATATACATGTGTCTATTTTTCAACTTGTTTTCCCATTTAGGTTATTACAGAATACTGAGCAGAGCAGAGACTAATTTTTAAAAGAACAGGTTTCTAATAGTCTTTAAATCCATCTCATTGGAAGGCAATAAGGAACTATGGTAAAATTTAGGTTTTAGAATCGGAGAGATCTGTTTTCTGATCACTGGTGCATCACTTACTTAGTGAATCTCAATGTCACAAACACTGAGCCCCCATTTTTCTCAGTTAGAAATTGCTAGAAGAAATGTGCTCAGCATGTTACCAGGCACAATGTGCCTGTTACATAGTGTGTGCTCAGTAAATTCCTTTCCTCTTCTCCAATTCCAACATTTTTTTCTTACTGTAAGTTTATTCTCACACACATTTTCTGTTTTCCAGCTTAAGATTAATACATTCCATACAATAAAAATAGGTAATATCCACCTTACCTTTAAATTTCCTAGAACTAATTTGAGAAGCGAACTACAGTTTTAAAGCTCATGCCAAGTGCATTTTCCATTTCAAGTCAGTTTTGTCAAGTAGATTGCTGGTTATAGGTTGCACTTTATCATCCAAAATTTTGCATACCCTCTCTTTCTTCCATATTTTCATAAGCCTCCAAAGAGTTCTATGCCCTACTTAGCAAATAGTCACAAAAAAACCCCCATATATTTACTAAGTATCCACCATGTGGAAGGAACTGTCATTGACACAACTCAAGAATCAAAACTAAGTAAGAACAAGCCTTTGCCACAAGGAACAGCCTTGCATTGCTCAACTCTGTAAGGGAGAAAGAGAAGTCTTATTTCCTCCACCTTCGTACGAATATGCTTCCAGAGTAACTCAATCAGTAGATGTATAAAAAAACCAACTGGGC
Organism: Globicephala melas; assembly: GCF_963455315.2. Lineage (NCBI taxonomy): Eukaryota > Metazoa > Chordata > Mammalia > Artiodactyla > Delphinidae > Globicephala > Globicephala melas. The sequence goes on from NC_083326.1 coordinate 45,068,165, forward strand.
TTCCTTGGTGGCGCAGTGGTTGAGAATCTGCCTGCTAATGCAGGGGACACGGGTTCAAGCTCTGGTCTGGGAGGATCCCGCATGTCAAGGAGCAACTAGGCCCATGAGCCACAACTACTGAGTCTGCACGTCTGGAGCCTGCGCTCCGCAACAAGAGAGGCCATGATAGTGAGAGGCCCGCGCACTGCGATGAAGAGTGGCCCCCACTTGCCACAACTAGAGAAAGCCCTCACACAGAAACGAAGACCCAACACAGCAAAAATAAATTAATAAATTAATAAACTCCTACCCCCAACATCTTCTTAAAAAAGAAAAAGAAAACAAAAAAAAAAAAAACCAACTTCCCACAGAAGGAAAATCAAAATAGAGTTGGTTTTGCTGAAAGAGCTTTCTAAAAGGGAGCTGGGAGGCCATTCAGGAAGCAGGATATAGGCATGCCTCAACCTGGCTGGAATCTGAAATTTGACCACTTCTTGTCTGAACACAGATATTCAGAACATCTACACAATGTTCCAGAAACTCAAGGTACTTATAGAACCCCTACCCTAAATAACTCATGACAGCCTATCCCTTAAGGACAAATATTTCCTTTATGCATCAGAGCCAACAGTAAATTTTGAAAGAAAAGTTGAACAACCTGTGGCTCTTACCTTTATAAGCCCCTGACTCTTTCTCTTCGTTGGAACACTCTTTTGGTTTTACCCAAATCTGTGTCTCCTGAATTGCAATTCCTAAGACCCCAAATAATAAAGCTCTTTACCCTTTACAGCCTTGATACTGATTATTGTCTGACGTTCCGTCATACTTCTTCTACTTGATTATACGTTGTTTTATCAGGGTAGCTGGCCTTGGAAATTTACTTTGAAACTCCAACTATTTTTACTCCCATCTAGAATTAAAAATCTGACTGGAGAAAAAATAGTTTTTTACACTCTTTAAGTGTCAGGCAAAAATATTATATGGAAGAGGCTGGACTACGGCACACATTCTAGTATTTCCGAATGTTAAACATCTTAAGTAGGGTCTAATTCCTACTAGATGTAGGCCAAATGAGGGCTACAGTGGGTTTTACTTTAGAGAGATAGCAGATGTCTTGGTTAGAGGGTGCCCCCTTGAATTTAAAGGGAAATTAATAATTGACATGGTTCTTCAAGTGTGATGTGCAGGTTTTTTGTTTTATTGAAAGATCAATTTGTCAATCCTCTTAACATTCCTTGCTCTTTTCTGAACTGTTGCCTAGTTGTCAACATCTTTGGGGGTACTGAGGGAATGGAACAAAAAACAATATATTTAATGGAAACCTCACTAGGACTAAACAAAAGAGGCCTTTAATCTCTTCACCCAACAATTTGGTGTTTGACTCCAAACATCATATGGAAGACATAGCCCAGTCCAAATGAATGCTAAATTACCCATCTAACATATTATCATTCTAAAGTGAGTATTTGTGATATTCGTGTTTTGGGGTTTTTTTGTTGTTGTTTTTGGGGTTTTTTGGCCACTCGTGCATGACTTCTAGGATTTTAATTCCCCGACCAGGAATTGAACCCGGGTCCTTGCCTGTGAAAGCATGGAGTCCTAACCGCTGGACTGCCAGGGAATTCCCAGTATTTGTGATATTGTGATTTGTAATAAGAAATATATATTTCATCTTCATCCCATTTTTGGCCCAGGGCTCCTAAAATTCACTTGGAATTTCCTAAGTGGTGAGAGTGATATAGGTGTCTTTTGTTATCTTAATGAGAAGACTTTTCGACCCATTTAAGGGTGGGGGCTGGTTGCTGGAGGAACCAACCAAATGATTAGAGGGTTGGAACTTTCAGTTCCACCCCCCTGACCTCTGGGGAAGGGAGAGGGGCTGGAGGTTGAATCAGTCGCCAATGGCCAATGATTTAATCAACCATGTCTATGTAATGAAGCCTCCATAAAACCCCAAAAGGAAAGGATTCAAGAACTTCCAGCTTGATCAACACCTGGAAATTCAGGGAGAGTGGCCTGCTCAGAGCGCATAGAAGCTCTGTGTCTTTTCCTTGTACCTTGCTCTATGCATCTCCTCGTTTGGCTGTTAATCTTTATCCTTTAGTATTCTCTGTAATAAACTGGTAATCTAGTGAGTAAACTGGTTTCCCGAGTTCTGCAAGACACTCTAGCAAATTAATCAGACCTAAGGAGGGGGTCATGGGAACATCTGATCGATAGCCAGTTGGTCAGAAGTATAGATAACAACCTGGATTTGTGATTGGCATCTGAAGTGGACACAGTCCTGAGGCACTGAGTCCTTAACCTGTGGAATCTGATGCTATCTCCAGGTAATAGTGGCAGGATTGAGTTGAATTGTAGGGCACCTTGCTGTTGTCAGATAATTGCTTGATAGAATGGGGAAAAGCCCTCACACATTGGAATTGGTAATCTGAATGTTAGTAATGAATCAATTAAATGCTTGGACGTAATAAATTTATATATTTAAGGGACAGAGTTATGCCTAAGTTCTGGGATAAATGTACCTAAAAGACCATCATCTTTATGCATAAACAAATGTCTCTGAAAAAGAAAGAAAAATAATTAATTTATTTCCAAGCCAGTTCACCAATCCCTGGTGAACAGCCATCTTCGAGTACCTGTCTCTACGTTTTTTTTCTTTTCTACCAAATGTAGCAACTGCCAACTTGTCAAACGGTGCAGCTTGTGCTTTCCCATGGCAACAGAGCCCTGCCCTGAGTGACATGATTTCCATATTGACAACTGGAAAATGTCCCAAATAACTCTGAAAAGCACCTGGAATTTAATTTCACATCTTAGCATCCAGGAGTCTTTTTTATTATTTCTCACGTGTTAAAGTGAGGTTATTTATACACCTCACACCTGATGGTGGGATGACAGCCAAGCTAAACAGAGTATTTGAAGGAGTCAATAAACTTAGCTTTCCTGGAAATGGTATACTAATGTCTTTCAAAAGATTTGAATGATCTGCCTAAAATAGCAAGGAGTTTTAAGACATCCTTTCATTTAAAATAATAATAACATACCAGTTATTATCTAGTCACCTTAACAACCAAAATGCTAAGGATGAATAATTTGCCACAAAAGACCTCAAGCTTTCCGTGTCAAAGTGTAAGTTAATGCTAGAGAGCAAGTGAAAAACACATAAGTATTTCTGCTGCAGAATAGGTATCTTTTAACAAAAGAGGGAGAACCATATTTCTTTCTCCCTAATGGCAACATTTTATCGCTAAAAATAGTGCACTGAAAACTGACAAAGTGGAGTGTTTTTGAATAAGCCTGAATTATAGATAGTGACCTGAATAGGAGCAATGAGCATGATTCAAAACCATGCACATGGCAGTGCCTGCCAGGATTGTAGTAATCTCTCAGCCACCTAATTGGCATGTGAGTGTGCACCCGCGTGTAAGAACAAAATTTTATTTGAGAGATATGATTTCCTTTGCTCTAGCATACAATTTAGAGTCATATTTTCTATGTGGAGACATAGATTTCTCTTTAGATCCTACATTAAATTTTTCTAAAAATAGAAATTAACAACACTGCAATAGATTCTCATAAAATTGGAAATTGCTCTTCTTTTCTCACATCATTCCCATGTACAGCATCAGTCTTCTTTCTCTTCCATCTCGTTTTGAAAAAGAAAACTAAACATGCTTTTACCGTCTAATAACCTTTACCCACGTTTCTTATTTACAACAGCAAAAGCTTTATGACCGTGATTGTGTTTTGTTCTCAGTTCGACCAAAGGTTAAACCTCAGACCAAAGGTTAAACTAAAGGCATTTTTTGATTACTTGACACTGGCTGAAGACCTCACTGAAAGGGTCAGCAAAATATACTGACCTTTCACCTTCTCCCAAAATTAATGTTTATGTCCTCTAGCCCTTTCACTTTTCTTAACCGAGGATACCAATCACTGTGATCTGCTGGCCTCAAGCCATGGCTATACTGTTGAGCTACCTCATTCCCAGCTCTCAAAGATCAGGGGCAGGACAGATGCTTAAGATCCCAAAGGAAAAAATAAAAGGAAGTACACCAAAGCTGCAGATCATATTTGGTCCTTCTCATTGTGTCGAACATTTGATTTCAATGTTTTTTCCCCAGTTATTGTGAAACATCGGTGAGTTGTGACTTTACTTTGAATCATCTTAAAATTAAGAAAAAAAATTTCTCATGGTGGCAGGTGGTTAGTTTCACCTCACCTTTTATTAATAACAGGGGGAATAATGATACTGTTGTGGCATATAATTCATCTCTATATGTTCCCCCTTTCTATGTTATAGACCACAATTGAACTTACTCATAAATACAGGCATTGTAAAAGAACGAACACTTTCATTCATTCCTCATTTCTTAAGGAAGTTAGCATCTTTCCTCAAGGATTCAAGGCTATCTGCTGTTTGTCCCTTGAAACAAAATTACTACCCACTGGGTTATACAAGAACACTATTCCTGTAGGGCACGGATTCTCAATCAGGGGTGATTTTGCCCCCTTTAAGGGCATTTGGCAACGTCAGGGGCCGGTTCTGATTGTCACAAGTCGGGGAGATCTACTGGCATCTAGCTGGTAGAGGCCAGGGACGCTGCTAAATATCCTTCAGTGCATAGAAGACCCCACACTACAAGGATTATCCAGCCTCAGATATCAATAATGTTGAGATTTAAGAAATTAGCCTAGCCAATCTATGATACCTGGAAAAAACCTTACACTTTCCTTCTTGTGTCTTTCTCCATGATGTCATTCTAATCTTAATCCCGCAGTGCCCTCCATCCCCTCCCACCTTTGAATCCTGCTAATCTTTGCAGGCATAATACAAGATCCACTGATAAACCTGTACAGAGGTCTTAGGCTGCCTAGAATGTTTCATCGAGTTAGATCTCTAACTAGACGAAAGTTCCAAAAAGACTTTTTTCCCTTTTTGATGGAAATCCTTGCAAATAGATTTATTTTTATTGAATATTGATGAATATTCAATAAAAATAAATGAATATTCATAATTGCTTGTCATTGAAATAGATCGAGGCAAACTGCACTTCTATGCTGCAAAAAGAGGACTGTATTTTTCTAATAGCCGAACAATTCTGCATTTAATGTTCTTACGTGTGCAGGGTGGGGGAAGCTATTAAAAGAGAAATAGCCCTACCAAAAAAAAGAAAAAAAGAAGAGGGAATAGGATTTCTGTATCCCATTGCGTGCTTCTTGAATACAATTTTAGCATATTTCTTACTATGTTATATAGCTTCTTCATGGGCATAAAGACAGATATGTTTCAATTTCTTTGTTGATAATCTAGTGCACAAAACCCTGGGATGTTAGAAACAAAATACATTGAGAATCATCTAGTCTAACTCCATCAGCTGAAGATATTGAAGCCCAGAGTAATTAATAATTAAAGCAGAGTTAAGTAGTGTGTACCACGTGCCAGTAACTGTTCTACGTACAAGTTGAGTACTATTTTAATATCCCTTTAACAGATCAAGAAACTGAGACATGGAGAGGTGAAATAACTTGCCAAAGATCATAGAGCTCATCCGTGGTAGAACTGTGCTTCCAACTTAGTCCATGGAGCTCCAATGTTTATGCTTTGAACCTGTCTACTGCATTGCTACTCCACTGAAATTTTACCCACGGTCACACAGCAATTTAGAAAGAGAACTAGACTAGCAATTCATTTAGTCTCTCCCCAGAGAGACTCCCCAGAGAGTTCATACTACTCTGCAATACTATCTTCATTTATTGGAATAATTCTTTGTAAAAACAGAATAAACACTTTTTTCAAAGGCAGAAAAGCCATATTCAAACTTCTGTTTGCATAATAAAGCATATTTACACTAATTGGATTAACCCCTAATACAGCTGATCACCAAAGTACCATATAAAGGATAGTCAATAATTATAAAATAAATTAAACTTTTTCTAATTTTTTTCTGTATCTTAAGAATTATTTAATTGGCATATGCAAAGTTTAGAAAGATAAGCACATATCTAAAATGCCAAATTTTTATATTAAAATTGACAAATACATTTATCCTTTACGAGTATGAGGTAATTCAGTGTCATGCAGATAGTACATGCAGAATACTGACTTGAAGTGTTTTTATTTGTATCTATTGAATAATATAATTCAAAAACTCTTTGATTTGTAAAAATTTGCTATTGTCAGACCCTTTGAATCCTTAAAGGGTCTTAGTTCTTTAAGTTCTAAAGGCCTTAAAGTTCTCTTAGACTACTCAATCCTACAGCATTTTTAATGACAAAGCATATTCCTAAGGTCAGAAAACTTAGCGATCTGGGTAAATTTTTTTTTTTTTTACAAAATATGCATTAATGTGTCTAATACACACGTTCTTGATAACAAAATTTGGGAAATACTGGTGTAGTGTAGAACATGAATAGGAAAGGCAGATTATGTAATGAGACACGTCTTATAAGAAGAGCAATGTGGAGGCTGACTTGGTTCATCCCTCTACTCAGTAAAGGAAGCCCACTGCACAGCATCTGACAGCAGGTCTCTACCTCAACATTCTGGGGGACAAAGTACTGGCAGTAAAGCAGCCCATCACATTACAAACACCTTAGACAATCCTTAGATGACCTCCATAATCTGACCAGATCCAAATGTACCCATTCACATCATGAAACTTAATTCAGGCCCTGGTTCTCCTAACCCTTGATATGCAAAATGGCAGATATCCTTTATCAATGAAATCAACCCAGATCTATCAGTTCTCTCTTTCCTTCCTAGTGATCTACCACATATGTTGGTATTTGATTGGATTTTCCAAATTATTTTACTCTAATTATTTTATATGTTAATTCTTTTTCCACCAAATCTCACATACAATTCCTCTGCAAGTTTATAAAGAATGTTGGAACAGGGTTGAAGAAATACATGGCCGTTTAACCCTTCAGCCCAATGCAAAGTAGAAAACACGTACTTAATGTACACTATCCAAGCAAACCAAGTAGGTATGCTTAAAAGATAGATTAACCATGTCATTTTAATAAGAAGAACTCGAGGCATTTTTCTTTTTAATAATGTCACAAGATTTTTGTAATGCATTGATCAAAAAGAATCTTATAAGCAGGAAGGTAGAAAATTGGAACTATCACAGAAATTTAACTAGGAAGAGCCAGGGTGACTTGAAATGGTAAATACATTTCTCTAATAATTTTTTTATTATTATATTGACTTTGGATTTTATTTGAAATAACCTGAAATTATCAAAAAGCTCATTTACATAGTCACATAGAAGTTACCTAAGCTTAAATTTTCTGTGGCTTGTACATTTCACAGTTCTAGTTGCTTTTTTTTTTTTTAACATCTTTATTGGGGTATAATTGCTTTACAATGGTGTGTTAGTTTCTGCTTTATAACAAAGTGAATCAGTTATACATATACACATATTCCCATATCTCTTCCCTCTTGCGTCTCCCTCCCTCCCACCCTCCCCATCCCACCTCTAATAATTTTTAAACTACCAAAAGGGCATGAAAAGAAACATGGGAGATTGATTTACATTCATTCTTCCTTGCTTGCTAACTAAAATATCGTAAAATTATTTTGATGTACTTTCTCCTCTCTCTGCCACCACCTTGTCCTGTGTCAATGTGTCATATTCGTTTCTAATTATTTTTACTTTGGTTAGGATTTGGATAGATTTTGGTTGAAATCCTTTTATTCTTCATGTTTTGATTCTCATCTTTTACTTAAGTGACAGAGACAGCCAAAATTGTTGAGTAATTGAACCAGTTTTGAAAGGACAGCAAAATTCTTCTGGTCCTATTTGCCCCAAATCCTTTATGTGTGTTAGGAAATAAAGGTGTACTTGGAACAAACATTTCTAAGAGAGAAGTTACATGAAAGAATAATCTGCTGTTTATCCCTCAGAGATGCATTTAATGCAGTAGTTTCATATAAGGACCAGGAACAAAAATTGTCTGGGTTTGAATCTCCACCACTATGTCTTGAGCAAATTATTTAACTTCTCTGATCCTCAAGAAGCCTACAATCTTGGGGGCTATTAAAATTAGATTCCATACCCCCTGCCCGACTCCTACAGCTACATAATCCCTCAAGTAGCAGTGCTCTGAAAAAAATAAGGCATGAAAGGAAAGTTGATACTCTTTTTAATAAACACTTGCACAGTCATGTCAGGCAATGTTCTAAGCACTTTACAAATGTCACCTCAGGTAATCCTTACAAAAATCCTGTGACCTATGTATTTTATAATCCACGTTTTACAGGTGAGGAAATTTAGGCTCAGATAGATCAATGGCAGGTCTGGGATCCAGCTTAGGCAGCGTTACTACAGAGGAGCTTTTGCTTTACCAATGGCCAAAGAAATTTAAAAAACACTGGTTTAAATAGTTAAGTATGTTGTCCTACAACAAAAAGATAACACAGCTATTAATATGCTGATATGCATTGGTGAATCTCCAAGAAATATGCATGGCAATCAGGATGTCCCATAAAGTTTGACCGCAGAATTGAAAAAAGTATATTATTTCAAGAATCTTCTCATAGGAATTGTACTCCTTGAAAAAGTCCCTGGGAGGAAAGGAAAAATACAAATAAATAGCTTAAATCATATAGATCTGTCCTCTGTAAAAGGGTTTCAGTAACAGATTAGAAAAGAAAATAACTATAAATGACTTAATTTCAAAGATGCTAAGTGACAGTTTTAAGCAATCTATTCTGAAAGAAATAAAAAGCTTTAAGGTAAAGAATCCAGATTTTTAAAAAAAGTTTAAAATACCAGTGGGAAAAGCATTTCTCTTAGTCTTGATGAGTGCAACTTTAAACATCTGTCTACTTGAACTTATTAAGATTCCAGGGCACATTTTATAATTCTGAGCACTGTTATCCACTCTGCATAATTGTTTCCCTCCCACCTAACTCCCTTTAGAATGGCAGTTGAAAGAGATATTTCCACTTTCTGTTGTAAACCATTATAGTTATTGTTCCTATTAGGCGATTGATCCATTAACTTTCAAAAGTGATGCATTCCAATACTGGATAAAATATTTGCTTTTATATAATCTCATTAAGAGATCTCTAGAGCATTCTGAATGGTATTATCTACATGAATACTGATTTAGTAATTGCAACTGCTACTAAGGCTTAGCTGGGAAAATAATAGACAACACCATTATAATTACAAACATGTTCATAATCCTTTAGCCTTTACAAAGTGCCTTCTCAAATTTGATTCTCAATCTTTGTGAAATAGGAGAGGTATCAGTGTCCTTACTTTGTGGGTGAGAAATTTAAGTCCCAGAAAATACGGAAATTACCAAAATTCATACAAATAGAAGATAGTAAAAATTGTTTTTGTTTTAAATTTCTTGATGCTGTTTCATGATTTGTGTAAAAAATTGAATTATAATTTAGAATAATATCCTTTTCATTTTAAGAGAGGTTTTTTCTAAATATAAAGTAAAAAGTATTAACATAAAATGGATAATAATCTTTCACATATCTTATTTCTTAATGTGTGTTTTTTTTTTTTAACAGCTTTATTGGGGTATAATTGCTTTACAGTGGTGTGTTAGTTTCTGCTTTATAACAAAGTGAATCAGTTATACATATACATATGTTCCCATATCTCTTCCAATGTGTTTGTTTTTAAATAAACAGATTGGAATGAGTAGATGATTTTCAAATTTGCTGTCTAAAATGAGTGGTGGGTTCCAGCACTTCTGACAGGGTTTGTATCTCTTTGAGTAAAATACATGTTTCTCCCCTGAATTCATACATTTGAATCCCTAATATAAAGCAGAGGGAAGGACAGATGGAAGGAAGGAAGGAGAGAAGGAAGGGAGGGAATAGAAATGCAGAGACCTATCCTTGTCTTAAAATGGGAAATTCATTACCTCTGTTGCCATTTCTTACTTCTTCCTCCCAGCCTGCGAACTCATCCTTCAAATCCCAATCATATACTATGTAAACATCCCTCATATGAGTTTTGTTCCTGGCTATGTGAACTTAGCTTTTATTTTTTTTCAATTTTTATTTTATATTGGAGTATAGTTGCTTTACATGTTGTGTTAGTTTCAGGTGTACAGCAAGGTGATTCAGTTATACATATACATATATTCATATATTCATACATATATTCATTCTTTTTCAGATTCTTTTCCCATATAGGTTATTACAAAATATTGAGAACTTAGTGCAATAACCCAGAATTTAGAGAAATCAGTTTTACTGTGCTATTGTCATGCTCACTGTCCTGGTATATGTGATATTTAGTGCAAAAGAAGTCATTTTTGTGACAAGGATATTTGTAGCTATTAGTAAACTAGACTATACTTCAGGGAATTTATAGGAAAGGGCTCTTAATTAAGGATTTGGGACTATACAACCCATAGTTCTTGAACATGCTCTTGGCAATGTGCTTGATTTTGTTGCCATGGTAGGCCATATGATATTTCCTCATTAAGCGCATTTTCCACAAGATACTTGGTTACTTTTTAGTAGATGATGAGAGTGGCGAACAGTACCTTCAGTTTTCATTCCCTAGATCAATCATTTTATGTCTCTATCATGAGTGTCAATATAAAATAGAAGTATCTAATTATGTCCAACAGGACAGGTAGTATGAGCTAGTCAGGTGATCATAAATAAATAGATTCAAAAATAGAAACTAGTTTGAGAAATAGTAAATAAGGGTCTTGTTTCTATTTCAAAAGTTGATTTCTTAACATCACACTGTTTCTCCCCTATACTGAGTTTACTTCTTTGCTAAAACATTTGTTTCTTTCAGAGGGCAGACACTGGCACCTAACTACCTGAGTGTGTACTTGGATTTCCCCATTTAGAGAAACTGTAAACCTTAGGCAAGTTACTTAAGGTTTATCAGCTTTGCTTTCTTTATTTCTTAGATTGTGATAATAGGAATAATGCCTATTTTTTAATAAGGTATGAAGAAGCAAATGAGCAAATTCATGCAAAGTGCCATGGTGATTAGTATATAATGATTAATAAATGTTAGTTTTTATTAATATAGGTCCAGCTAAGTTCAATACATTAATGCAAGTACTACAAAGGGAGCCTTATGAAACACCAGATATTAGGATCCCATAATTATCAGAGAATCTTCGGTTCCCATTTCCTTCAATATTTTGAAATATTCCTTCAAAATATTTACACCTTTTTACAGTGTAATATTTTTCATCAAGAAAAGAAACAATGCAGAATTCCCTGGTGGTCCAGTGGTTAGGACTCTGTGCTTTCAATGTCGAGGGCCCGGGTTCAATCCCTGGTTGGGGAACTAAGATCCCACAAGACACGTGGCACAGCCAAAAAGAAAAAGAAAAAAGGAAAGAAACAATGCTAGCCTAAACTGGGAAATATTTCTAAAATATAATACTGCCTTATTCCTCAGACCATTTCATATAAACAGTAAAGAAAAGAGATGTTTAGTAAAGTCCAACTTTTAACATCTCCCAATAGGTATTGATCAAAGAACTTACAAAGAATAAAGTAATGATTGTAAAGTATAATAAATTATCTGATTAGGAAGTACAGAATGCTTTAGTAACATGAAAATAGGGGCACTACATACAAGGTGTAGGGGCATCCAAGGGTTGCCTGGCCAGGGGAAATTTAGGGAAAACTTTATAAAGTAAGTAAAATTTAAGGTAAGACCTACAAATGTATAGGAAAGAACTAGATAAAGTGAGTGGTGGGAGTGAAACTTATAGGTAAGTGTGAGATTGAAAGTTCAGGCAGAAAACAACATACTTGAAGACTTAGAGGTAAGAATATATGGAATCTCAGGAGAACTCAATGAATTTCCATCTTGCTGGAGTGGAGAGATGGATGTGGGGTGATATTGTGGAAGTGGGTTGAAGTTGGGGTAAGAGTTGAAGTGCAAAAAAAGAAATGGGCTCAAATAAAATACATATGTTCAAGAGTTTGGACAATATCCTAAGGGCAGTAACCTATCAAAAATTTGAATTTTATAAAGAGGGAACATTGAAGACAGGGAATAGACAGGAATGAATTACAAAACAGAGTCAGCAAGATCAGGTAAGAGGTGGAAGCAATAATCCAGAAAAGGGATGAGGATGGGATGGGGGAGGAATGGGTAGTGATGCTAGGAATGGAGAGAAATATTGGGTGGGCCAAAAAGTGCCTTCAGTTTTTTAAGTAAAAATAAAAGACACATTTTTCTTTTTCACCAAGAACTTTATTGAACAATGTATTCACCCTTTTGTTCCACTATCTTCTGCCATTTTTCAGGCAACTTCATAATTCCATCTTCCCAAAACTTTTTATCTTTTTGAGCAAAGAACTGTTCTGGTGCCTTTTACAGTCTTCCAAGGAATTGAAATTTTTTCCATTAGGAGAATTTTGTAAAGACTGAAATAAATAGAAATCCAAAGGTGAAATGTCTGGTGAATACGGCAGATGAATCAGAACTTCCCAGACAAGCTGTAATAGTTTTTGCCTGGTCGTCAAAGAAACATGCGGACTTGCGTTATCCTGATGGAAGGTTATGCATTTTCTGTTGACTAATTCTGGACATTTTTCATCAAGTACCACTTTCAGTTGGTCTAATTGGGAGCAGCACTTGTTGGAATTAATCGTTTGGTTTTCCAGAAGGAGCTCATAATAGGGGACTCCCTTCTAATCCCACCATATGCACAACATCACCTTCTTTGGATGAAGACCGGCCTTTGGTGTGGTTGATGGTGGTTCATTTGCTTGCCCCATGATCTCTTCCATTTCACATTGTTGTACAGTATCCACTTTTCATAGCCCATCACAATTTGCTTTAAAAACGGAATAATCCAAACATTTCAATACGTTTCAGTAGAGAATCAGATGTGGAAATATGGTCAAGAAGGTTTTTTTTCGCTTAACTTACGTGGAACCCAAACATCAAAGTGATTAACATAACCAAGCTGGTTCAAATGATTTTCAATGCTTGATTTAGACATTTTGAGTATGTTGGCTATCTCCTGCATGTTATAACATTGATTGATCTCAATTAATGTCTCCATTTGATTGCTATCAACTTCAACTGGTCTACCTGACCATGGAGAATTGTCCAGTGAGAAATCTCCAGCACGAAACTTCCAAACCACTTTGACATGTTTGATCCATCACAGCACCTTCTCCATACAGTGCACGAATCTTTTTTTGTGTTTCAGTTGCGTTTTTACCTTTCTTGTAATAATAAAGCATAATATGCCAGAAATGTTGCTTTTCTTCTTCCATCTTCAATATTAAAATGGCTACATAAAAATTCACCAATTTTGATAAGTCTTTTTTTAAATGCATGCTGATATGACAGTTGTCACATAAAATCTAACAAAATTGTTTCAAATAAAGTTAAAGATAACTAAGTGCTACTAGAGCCATCTTACGGAAAAAAAACAAATGAACATTTTGGTCCACCCAATAGATTTGATGGCTATTTGGAAGGATGGAAGGATAGGAGGCTGTGGTCATCTCTGTGATCCTGCCTATATGATATCAGAAGCAGAGAAGATCCTCCCACAATCCCTTTCTCTCTTCCTTTCCAACCCTGGCATGGCAGGATGTCTCCCGCAAAGAAGGGTGGCGAGAAGAAGGGTCGGTCCACCATCAATGAGGTGGTGACCAAAGAATACGCTATCAACATTCACAAGCACATCCAAGGAGTGGCTTTCAAGAAGTGTGCCCCTCGGGCACTCAAAATAATCTGGAAATTTGCCATGAAGCAGATGGGAACTCCAGATTTACACATTGACACCAGGCTCAAGAAAGCTGTCTGGACCAAAGGAATAAGGAATGTCCCATACCATATCTGTGTGCAGTCGTCCAGAAAGTGTAATGAAGATGAAGATTCCCCAAACAAGCTCTATATGTTGGTTACCTATGTACCTGTCCCTACTTTCAAAAATCTACAGATAGTGTGGATGAGAATTAACTGCTGATTGTCCAATAAAGTTATAGAACCAAAAAAAAAAAGAAGCAGAGACGACTCAAGGAATAAGGTTCAGGATGGGGTTATGGGAGTAAATGGCTGAACTGGAATGGGAAAAACACTCCATGTAGATGAAAATGTCAAGAAATTGAGGATCAGGATATTGGTAAAACAGAAGTCACCCAAAATAGCAGAAGAGCCTAGCGAGAAGAGAAAGATTACCAGTCACGTGCTATTTTGTCTTTAAAAATAATGCAGAAAGAGTAATTAAAACATCAGTGGTTGAGAACAAAGAAAAAGGAAAGGTTATAGTCTTATACCATTAGCCTCAAAGGCATGTAGAAGTCTAAACAATCCTAGAGGATTATGGTATATGAGAGAGTATGAAGCAAGGAGGACACCTAGTGTATCTTTCCAATTCTGGGGAAAGGAAGGGATAAAACAATGAGGCTGCTTCACTTGAGTGGGGAGGTTGAAAATTAGCTCTCATGAGCCCATGGTTTGCTCTGAACACCCATTCACCTATAACACACCAACCAATGTGGATAGGCTGGTTCTTACAACTCGTTTTGTCCATCTGTCATTATGCAAGATTGGAGATGAAGGGAGTAAAAGAACTGAAGGGGAGTTTGTTGCAAATGGTCTAGTGGGAGCATAGAGAGGATCAACTCCTTGCCTTGCTGTTCACTAGCTCTGAATTTTGGACATTCTTGAACTTTGTATTAATCATTAACCTTAATAAGACATTGTACAGCCCAAGGTTCATTCCATCTCAAGACTCCCAGCATCTTATTCTGGTTCTAGTATTGTACTTGCATCATTTCAGGTCCCATTCTTCTACCCCTCCAGTGTCCCCTCTTCCTGTGCCTCTACGTAACAGATTTCATTTCATGCAACAGTCTTCTAACTTAGTTCCTTCTTGTTTTGAGTTCAGGGTAGATTTTGTATATAAGAAAGACTTCACAGAGTCTTATGATTTATTTTAAATTTAACTTTCTGAAGTTACAAATTCAAAACTCTTGTCAGGTTCAGTTAGCAAATTCTATTCAATGTATAAGTCTAGAAAAACCATAATCTTTATAAAGGGACTTTGAATACTACTTCAAATATTTTAAACAGAATTTATAAATAAAATATATTTTAGATTCATTTTAAGCATTTCAATTTTCTGAGAAAAAGCCTTCTCAAGTATTAGGGATTTTTATAAATCCAAGAAATTAACTTATAAATATGTTACAGTTGAAGTTTATATAAATGTTCATAACATACTGTACATAAACAGCATGATTTCAGCTTACATCACCATTCTGAATCAATTACTCAATAACGTTTTAAACTGGGTTTACGAGGCTGTCACTCAAACTTGCTAAATTCTATTAAATTTCACATATACAAAAAATGATGTATAGATTCCATCCCAAGATAAAAATATCTTAATTTGCTTCTCTTAAAAATATCTCTGGGGGCTTCCCTGGTGGCGCAGTGGTTGAGAGTCCGCCTGCCGATGCAGGGGACATGGGTTCGTGCCCTGGTCCGGGAAGATCCCACATGCCGCGGAGCGGCTGGGTCTGTGAGCCATGGCCGCTGAGCCTGAGCGTCCGGAGCCTGTGCTCCACAACAGGAGAGGCCAGAACAGTGAAAGGCCCGTGTATCGCAAAAAAAAAAAAAAATTCTCTGTATTTTATTCTAATTCCACCTAGAGCTGAAAGATGCATAAACACACTAAGAAATATACACACGAGACAGAGGAGACATATGGCCAGAAATTTTGGCTGGTCATGACCTCTGGACTTCAGAAATCCAGTTCAATTCTCATAGTTGAAACTAAGTCAAATATCATCCCAAATATTTTTGAATTTTGTCTATTATTATTTTACTGAGTGAATTTTGTTAGCAACCCTGATCAGACAGACTAGACTCTATTTGGAGTTGTTATATTAATAATTACATAATACCATGAGGGATACAATCCTATGATCATACAGCCCTGACTCCTTGTTACACATATATAATCACCTGACCCTTCCCTCATGGAAGTCAGTCTGTAGCTTCCACCATGGGTGATAATTAAGATTGGATTTTGCACTTATTTGTCTTTTGACAAATATACTCAAGTCTTTTAAACAAATACTAAAGATATGTGTGCTTAATAAAATAGTAAAATAAAATATCCTTCTGACTACTGCTAAAGACTGTTGAACTCAATAGTATCCTGCACTTGTTCCATTTTTCTTATTTTCAGAACCATAGAACTCTTATGAATATTAACATTTAACTCACCCATTTCTATGACCAAAGCCATGTATGGTCAATAAGTTGATAACTTACAGATGGTTTTCTTTCCATCCAGACCTCTTTTCTTAAACCCTGGCCCTCTGCTGAACAATGTAGTCAATATTTCCACTTGGATGCCTTTCTGTACCTCAAATAAAATTTATCCCAAACTGAACTCATTACCCTTGTCTTTATCTTGCCACTTCTAGGGTTCCCAATTCAATAAATGTCACTACTATTCCTCAAATTGCTCAAGACAGGAACCTAATAGCGATGCATGACACATCGTTTCTGCTCTACTCGCGCATAATGAATCACTTGTCAATGCTACCCCTTAAGCATATTTTAAATCTCCAGTTTTCTCTCTCTTCCTATTTAAAATGATCTCTCTGCCTTAACTTTTGCTTCTTGCAAATCATACCTCTCAAAGTATCAAATACTCTTTTAAAAAGATTATAATAGGCCTTCCCTGGTGGCGCAGTAGTTGAAAGTCTGCCTGCTGATGCAGGGCACACGGGTTCGTGCCCCGTTCCGGGAAGATCCCACGTGCCGCAGAGCGGCTGGGTCCGTGAGCCACGGCCGCTGAGCCTGTGCATCCAGAGCCTGTGCTCTGCAACGGGAGAGGCCACAACAGTGAGAGGCCCACGTACCGCAATAAATAAATAAATAAAAAGATTATAATAACCCTGCACTGGATTGCAAAAAGTTTCCCCTGCCATTGAAAGTTGGAATCTATTTTTCCATCCCTTGAATTTGGGTTGGTTATGTGACTTACTCTGGCCAATGGGACATTAGCAAGCATACCAATAGCAGAGTCTTGCAAAGCTGTTACACATCGGAGCTTGCTTCTCATAGGTCATTCAGGACTTCCACCACCAGGTGAGAAAGCTCAGTTTAGCCTGCTGGAAGGTCAAGGGACATTTGAGACAAGCCATCCCAGTGCAGACTTTCCACAGTCACCTTCCTCTAGCCAACACAGCAGCTAACCGAACATGCATGGTTAACACCAGCTGAGACCTGGAAAAAAAGCTACCCTGCTGAGACCAACCCAAACTGCCAACTCACGGAGTTGTGAGCTAATTAAATACTTGTTTGAACCCACTAAGTTGTGGGATGGCTTGTTTCTCATTAAAAGCTTAATGATATAAGTCCCTTGATTAAAACTTATCAGTCGCTTCCCATTTACCCTTTAAAATACATTGCAGACTTTTGGAAGAAGAGGAGATAGAGCACAGAGATGAAAAAGTACTTAAAAATAAAGGTTGAAAAATTCTCAAATTTGCCAACAGACATAAACCTAAAGATTCAAGGTGAGCAAACTCCAAATGGCATAAAACCCAAGGAATTCTATACTTTTATAAAACATCATAGTCAAACTTCTGAAAACTTAAGACAAAAAAAAAGTCTTGAAAGCAGTGAAAAAGAAGTGACATGTAACCTATAGAGGGAACATAATTGAATGACAGAGGACTTTTTATTAGGAAACATATAAGTCAGAAGGAAGTGATCTAACATTTTTCAGGTCTGAAAGAGAACTGGCAGCCCAGTGTACAGTGTCCAGTTAGCATATCCTCCAGGAGTGAGGGGAAAAATCAAAACATTCTTAGATGAAGGCAAATTAAAAGAATCTTTCACCAGCAGACCTTTATCCTATAAGAATGGATAAAGAAAGCTCTCTAAATAGAAAAGAAACAAGTGAAGGAGTTTGGGAACATCAAAGGAAAATAAACGACATAGTAAGCAAAAATATGGCTAAATACAAAATATTCTTCTTATCGTGAGTCTTCGAAATTGTTTTAAGGGTGACCCCAAAATTAAAACGCTTTTTGATATGGTTCTAAAAGTCTATAGAGAAACTGTTTATATTTAATAAATATTATTTGATAAATAACATTGATTAAATATAAACATATAAATGAATATAAATATACAAGTACAATATACAAAATATATACATTTATTATAATGAATATAATTATAAATATTATAAATGTAGGATGGTAAGGAGATGCAGAGGGAGATGAGTTTTGTATACTTTTTGTTGTTGTTTTGGTTTTTTTTTGAAGCTTATTTAATTAAATAAGAAAAGATGTAAAATATAATATTAATGAAAAAGGACAATTCTCTAAATCAGTATAATTCCAAATTCACATAAATGTAAGACTATTTAATATACTAAAATATTTGAACTGGTTAAATCACAACACTATTGGATTATGATAAGTTATGTACATAAAATGTAATGCCTAGAGCAAGCACTAAGAAAGCTATACAAAGAGATACACTCAAAAACACTTTAGATAAATCAAAATGGTATTCTAAAATATGTTCATGAAAACCACGGGAGGCAGGAAAATTAAAACAGAGAAACAAAAAGAGAGCCTTTTCAACAAATGGTGTTGGAGTAATTAGACATCTACAGGCAGGAAGAATAAACCTTGACTTAAGTCTCTCACATGATACAAAAATCAACTCAATATGGATCATGGACTTAAATGGAAAATATAAAACTACTAAACTTTAAAAAAAAAGGAAAAAAATTCAGTATCTATGGCTAGGTAAAGTGTTCTTAGACTTGACACTAAAAGCATGATCCATAAAAGGAAAAATTAACATTAGACTTTATCAAAATTTTAAATATTTTGCTCTGTGAAAGACCCTTTTAAGAGATTGAAAAGCCAAGATATGGACTGGGAGAAAAAAAATTGCAAACCACATGTATCTAGAACATAAGAAAACTCTCAAGACACACATTAAAGTAAATAAACTGGGCTTCCCTGGTGGCACAATGGTTAAGAATCCACCTGCCAAAGAAGGGGACAGGGGTTCGATCCCTGGTCCAGGAAGATCCCACCTGCCGTGGAGCAACTAAGACCGTGCACCACACTGCTGAGCCTGCGCTCTAGAGCCTGTGAGCCACAACTACTGAGCCTGCGAGCCACAACTGATGAAGCCCGTGTGCCTAGAGCCCATGCTCTGCAATGAGAGAAGCCACCTCAATGAGAAGCCTTCACACAACAACGAAGAGTAGTCCCCGCTCGCCACAACTAGAGAAACCCCGCGCACAGCAACGAAGACCCAACGCAGCCAAAAATATAAATAAATAAATAAATTTATAAAATAAAGTAAATAAACCTAATTTAAAATGGACAAAAGATACGAACATATATTTCATATACAGATCACAAATAAGCACGTGAAAAGATGTTCAACATCATCAGCCCCTTGGAAGATGCAAATTATAACCACAATGAATTATTTCTACATACCTAAAAAATGACAATGCCAAATGTTGCAGAAGATGTGGAGAAACTGGATCACTCATATATTATTGAAGGGAATGTAAAAATCTAGAAAGTGATTTGGCAGTCTTAAAAATAATACACTGTAGGGACTTCCTGGTGGCGCAGTGGATAAGACTCCGTGCTCCCAATGCAGAGAGCCTGGGTTCGATCCCTGGTCAGGGAAGTAGATCCCACATGTATGCCACAACTAAGAGTTTGCATGCCACAACTAAGGAGCTGGTGAGCCGCAGCTGAGGAGCCCGCCTGCCACAACTAAGACCTGGTGCAACCAAATAAATAAATATTTTTTTAAAAAAGATACATTATTGGGCTTCCCTGGTGGCACAGTGGTTGAAAGTCCGCCTGCCGATGCAGGGGACACGGGTTCGTGCCCTGGTCTGGGAAGATCCCACATGCCGCAGAGCGGCTGGGCCCGTGAGCCATGGCCGCTGAGCCTGTGCGTCCGGAGCCTGTGCTCCGCAACGGGAGAGGCCACAACAGTGAGAGGCCCGCATACCGCAAAAAAAAAAAAAAAAAAAAAAGATACATTATTACAAAAAAATACACTGTAATACTTCCATACCGAGCAAAATTATTTGGCCATAAGAAAGGAATAAGGTATTGATACATGCACAAAATTATGCAGAATATGAAAGGCCAATCACCAGTTATACACTGCATGATTCCATTTATGTAGCATTTTTGAAACGCCAACATTTTAGAAGTGGAGACCACATTAGCAGTTCAGAGATGAATATGGGGGTGGAGCAAGAAGGAGGTAGGTGTGGCTAAAGGAGGCAACATGAGAAATCCTTATGATGGAAATGCTCTGCATCTTCACCGTATCAATGTCCATACCCTGGTCGTGATACTGTTCTATGGTTACTCAATCTGTTACCGTTGAAGAAACCTGGGCAACAGATATGTGGAATCTGTATTATTTCTTACAACTGCATGTGAATCTGTAATTACCTCAAAAAAAAAGTTTCCTTTGAAAAAATCTTTAGGAAAGCCTGACTCCATGAAGTTCTCTCCTTATAGCCTCTCGTGTCACTGAATTTCAACTTCCAAGCACTTTGAGCACAAACTACATGATTTACTTTTAAAATTATGGTTTTCCTCCGTGGATAGTAAACTCTATGAGGGTAGCAGCTATATCTCTCTGCTTACCATTGTACTTTCAGTGTTACGCCTGATGCATAGAAGACCCTCAATAAATATTTATTCTTAGGTTATCAATTGCCATTTCATCAATTTATTATGTCATTAATTTCATTGTCTTATTCCTCTACTCAAAAACATCTCTTTGTCTCCGGATAATGGTCAGACTCTGAGTAATCCAGTGTGATAGAAATCTTTCTCTTTCGGCTGCCTAACAGACAACCCTGTTCCTACAAATTTCCTTTTCCCACTATCCCTCCAAATGCAATTTTGATCTTAGTGCCTTTTGTGCAGTTTTGTGGGGTTTTTTTGCACTTTCTGAAATGATTTTAAACCTCCAATCTATTTATGCAAATCCTCCAATCCTTTAAGGCTCAGAACAAATCCCACCTCATCCACAGGACCAGCTTCCACTGATCTCTTCCTCAGAGAATTCTGCTACATTATACCGTGAGTTAACATTAGGTGGTTTCTTCCCCTGCTCTCCTGGCTTACTGCCGTCTGTCTCTTCACGGTGACTATGTGCAGAGTATATGAATGACTAGGGAGAGTGTTCATGTCTGAGGATAATGACACATTTATTCAAACTGCTAAACATTAAGAAAGTTTTATTCCTACTTCAGGGTTTTCCCAATCTGCAACAAGTTTCAAGCAAAAAAGAGCTGTTTTTTTTTTAAAGATAATTTTCTTGATTAAATACACACTATACTTAAAAGAGCTGGGATTTTTAAGTTTAATTTTTCATTGAGGTAGATGATTTACAATGTTTTAGGCATACAGCAAATTGATTCAGCTATATATTATTCTTTCTCACATTCTTTTCCATTATATGTTATTACAAGATATTGAATATAGTTCCCTCTGCTATATAGTAGATCCTTACTGTTTATCTATTTTATACATAGTAGTGTGTATCTGTTAATTCCATACTCCTAATTTATCCCTCCCTTCCCTCTTTCCCCTTTGGGAGCCATAAGTTTGTTTTCTGTGTCTGTTGTATGTATGTATATATATATATATATATATATATATATATATATATATATACATTTTAAAAATTTTATTTTATTGAAGCAACATTTACCACTAGAAGATATGAAGAGGGAATACGGGTAATAGCAGGGTAGGGATGTCAGAGGTTTGTGGAACAGCCTCTGGAGAGCCTTAAACTCTGGTAATTTATCTTTTCTTCCTCCTTTGTGCAGGGGTATGGGTAGAAGAACGTTTAATTATGTTACCCTGTAAAAACTTTCACCACAAGAGAATCCCCCTTGTAGTTTAGGGGTGGTTTCTGAGAAAAGGGCATGGTCCCAATTTATAATCTGTATCTTGATATACACATGACCTGCAGTGATGTCAGGGCTTGGGAGAAGTAATATAAAATACTCACCAGTGACGTGATGTATTAGTTATCTATGCAGTTTAAGAAACTACTCCGATACTTGGCACTTATAAAACACACATTTATTATCATAGTTTCTATAGTTCAAAAAGCCAAGCATGGCCTAGCTAGGTATATCTCTGGGTCAAAGTGTCTCATGACGTGGCAGTCGA